>NC_085136.1:13545994-13646164 GCF_035046485.1 Aedes albopictus
TCTGGAGACGGCGGGTTCGATTCCCGTTCCGATCGAGGAAATTTTATTGACTTCCTGGTCATAGTGTATCATTGTGCTTGCCGCACAATATTCAAATTCATGCAATGGCAGGTAAAGAAAGCCCTTCTATTAAAAACTGTGGAAGTGCTCAAAGAATACTAAGTTGAAAAGAGACAGGCCGAGTTACCGTGGGAACGTAGAGCCATGAAGAAGAGGAAGAAGGGTCATTAGGCAGAATGTGTTCAATACCAAAGAAGAGCAGCCGCATTGAATGCTTTGATCCTAATATGCTACCGTACAGATCGGTGATGTGACTATTTTACCGAGCTTACTGCGAAATGATAGCCATGCAGCTTCGAGCATCAGTTGTTCCAGAATTTGCGTATCACTCACAAGCAGGGCGCAAAATTTTCGAGCAGACGAGCTGATGTTCGCCGTGTAGCAATTTTCATTCACTTGCCTGCATATTCATATTCAGCTGCTCGATACTCGTTTGTCAACTGAATGAAAGTCAATGAATATTTGTAAACATCTTACAAAGTGTTAAATTGCTGATAAAATATTAACGTTTCGATTACATTTAACGGTGCTTTACACAGATCTTTTCCCATTTGATTGTTGTGGAGTGTTTTTGGAAGGAATCGTAGCCATAAACGTAGGTAATTACAGTGTATCAAACAATTGTCCGTACAGAAATTTTTTGGTCAAAATAATTTTTCATTCAAATGTTTATAACTTTTTTATACGTCAATCAAAAACGCTGGAATTTCGACCAATCATAAACCATATATTGCAGCTCCATTGGTAAAATTTTGAGCGAAATCGAATAAGTATTCTGAAAGTTATAGAACTTTTAGTGAAACATTTAGGATTTTTGAACACATTTTTAAAACATTATATCTCAATATGTAGTTGATGAACCTTTTTCAATCTTTTTTGTGTTACAGCTTGCACCTGAGGCTTTCACATGCAGCTTTGTTCGAGGTTTTATATTCACTACAAAAAATACGACAAATATGTATACATTCAGAGTATTATTTGGAATTTTATCATATTTTGATCAATAAAAGTGCCAAGTGTTTTCAACTTTTTTAAACTCTCTTAATGTAATATTTTTATACAGGACCTACTAAACAACATATGAAGAGTAGGTCCTATGCATTTTTCGTTCATTTAATGCACTTTTATTGGTAGAAAACGTTTGGCAGATTATATGTTCAAAATATGGTAATTTATTAAATACCGTCAACTACATAACCAAATTTTTCATATTTTTTGTAGTGAATATAAAACCTCAAACGAAGCTGCATATGAAAGCCTTAGGTATAAGCTGTAGCACAAAAAATATTGAAAAAGTTTCATCGACTACATATTGAGATATAATGTTTTAAAAATGTGTTCAAAAATCTTAGAAGTTTTAGTAAAAGTTCTATAACTTTCAGAAAACTTATTCGATCACGCTCAAAATTTTACCAATAGAGCAGTAATATATTATTCATGATTGGTCAAAATTTCAGCGGTTTTGAATGACGTATCAAAAAGTTATAAACATTTGAATGAAAAATTATTTTGATAAAAAATTTGCTGTACGGACAATTGTTTGATACACTGTATGAAGATGTTTCTCGATCGGCTTCATATTCAATGACTACGAATTGACTGACTGTGTGAAGAAGGAGAGCGAAAATGAATTTGTTTGTTTTGAATATTCAGTGCAGAATCATTCAAATTCGTGCTGTTTTCAATCAATGACTATGACCATTTTGCACCCTGCTCGTGACGAAACTCCTCATAATTCTAAAAGGAGGATTTTTCAAAAGGAAGAATCCCAGAAGTAACTGCTGGAATAATCACAGAAGAAACACTTAGAGGAAGAAATATCCGGAGGAATTCGAAGATAAATAATGGGAGAATTCCGGACGGAATTTAAAAAAAAATCCAAAAATTCCAGGAATATCCGGATTCTACCTCTTTCTGCGATTCACCCAAGAGTTCCTTTTGCTATTTTACAAGTTTTTCTTTTGAGATTCCATCAGGAGTTCCTTCTATTATATCTTCCGAGATTTTTTTCAGTAACTTCATTTGAGACTCCTCCAGGCACTCTATCCCAAATTCTTCCAGGAGTTTCTTCTAAGAATTTTTCAGAAATTCTTATAAGGAATCAGGTTTTTCCGGTATTCTTCCTGAAATTAGTTCAGGAGTTCCTTTAGTGATTCCTCTGAGAGCTTGTTCCTGGATTCCTCTAGGCGTTCTTCCAAGATTCTATTAGGAACTCCGCCCTGGATTCTCTCAAACATTACTTTCGGAATTCCCCCAAGGAGTTCCTTCTATAATTTCTGTTAATTCTTTTGGAATTCCTCCGGAAGTTCATTCTGGCATTCGCTCAGGTATTCCTCAAATGTTTTAAATATTATTGATACATTACTCCAGAAGTTCCGTAACGAAATCTCTCCAAAATCAACATTTACATCTGCAATTTTGTTGGGAATCGCCCAGGAGATCCTGCAGGGTTTCCTCTCCTATCCGTGTATATTGTTCTTTCCATCTTGGTATTCCTTCTCGGAATCAATTCTACATAGAATAAAGATGAATCAATCAATGAATCAATCTCGGAATCAGTGTTGGTAAAACACAAACGTTAAAAAATAATGGTTGAGATTTTTCCAGTGGGATTCTTGTCTCGCAAACTCAACGCCGAAGAAATCATCTACCAGGGATTCGTGATTTTACTAGAGGATGTTTGGAGTCACGGGGTCAAATATTTGGCAAGGAAAGAACTTTGGAGTAAACATCTGTTTGACACCTATGAAAACGAGTCAAACTGGAAATCCGAGCTTTGGTTTATTTCGCCAGGGTGCGATGACGTCACGTTTTCAATTCCCGCATCTTGTACCAATGTCTAGGGAACTCAAATGCATTGTCAATGGGGGAACCCAATTGATGTTGGCTGCAAACAATCCTATTGGGTGGGAATGGAGATCTCATATACGTGGTTTATTTGCTTTTCGGTCAAATATTTGTACCAGTGTAAGTATGGAGATGAGGTGTAGAACAAAAAAAAATCATGCAGGTGTTTCAACACGCGCCTCTGCTGGATGTTGTCAATACTGTCGGAACGAAGATTAGGTTGGCGTTATGCTCTATTATTTGAATTCAGGGTCGTAGTGAGTATCGTTAGACATTAGTAATGCCTGAATTGCACAACACAGCACCCACCGAGATGCACTGCCAAAGTTGAATTGCTGCATAAAATTCCGGAGAGCTTCCATCAACAATTTGTCAAGCAACTTCACAGAGGACATCCGGGAATGGAGCGTATGAAGGCTGTTGCACGTGTACTAGCCAAGGTTCGACGAAGATATAGCTGATTACGTCAAGAGGTGTAAAATCTACTCAATCCATTACAAAACGCCACCCAAAGTCCCGCTGCAATCATGGACAGTGTTGCAATCGCAATACACTTCCTTCGCATGATCGGTCATCGTTCTGCACTTTCTGGTAGTTGTGGGCGCTTTCTCCAAGTGGCTAGAAATTCGCAACGTGGTGAATCCGAGGACATCAACAGTAGGCGAGTTCATCAATCAACTGAATCAACACACGTTTCGGTATGCCGAACGTCAGCATTTCCGACAACGGCACCCAACTAATGTTGGATTAAGGGCGGACGGGACGATCGAGAAAATATCCGCCATTGCTCAGTTGTTACTAAGATGGTAATCTCAGATGCTACTTCATATTTTGCAACAAAAACCTATCATTGTGTATGCTCACTTGCAGCGCATATGCTGATTGTTTTTCAGCATCTTCAGTGCGATAGAACTCGAGATTACCATCTTCAAAATCGTGAGGCAAATTGTTAGAAAGAGAGGCAAGATAGGAAAAATAACACGGCGTCCCGTTTCACCTTAAACGAGGGACAGAACATCTCACAATCCAGACTTTCCTACATATGTACAGGATTACCCCCAACCATGATCTAAATGGCAGGACGCCTACGCAGCAAATGCTTGGCCGAAATATGAATTCCGATCTCGTGAAACTTCAGATTTCTCAACTTCATCGGGAGCTAGGATAGGATGCGTCATGTTGTCAGCCAATTTGAGACCAATTTGCTGTCAAACGGAGACCAGTCGCTGATTGGTCGAAATTTATTTCCGTTTGCTGCGATCATATCGCTTTGTTGTTGGTTTGGCCGTGTTGCTAGTTTGTAGGTTTGGCATTCGATATCAATATTCAAAATCTTTGGATTTTATTATTCAAGCTTTATCGTCTCAAATATGTCAGAATCCAAATGTAAATTGACCGAAGGTGACTCCCATGTCTGAATATTGATAGAAACCATTGATTTGGTCCGAAATTAATTGAATTTTCGATAAATTTCACTATAAATGAAACAAAAACTCTGCGTTGGAAAGCAATTGCAGCGATGCAAAATATGCATCAAAATTTCAATCGTTTAATTCAAATTGCCTAAAAGATTTGGAATAAAGAGAAGTGGCATCACTGGATTTCCATTGTCGGCGAAATCAAACGAAACAATAACAAGGCAGGCGAATTTCTGTTGTCACATCCTATCCTAGATCGGGAGCACCTGCAAGAACGACTACTGGCCAAACACCAACGTCAAGATCATCATAGGAGACCTAAACGCTCATGAAGGTCAGGAAGAGGAATTCAGACCGACGATTGGAAATGTTCAGCGCTCTCCAGTTGACTACCGAAAACGGCCTTCGGATCATTGATTTCGTCGAATATCAAGAACAGGGCCATTCACAGTGCTTACAATATGAAGCGTTTTTCCTCGAACGAAGCAAAACTTACTCCTCTTTGACCGGAGCTATTCAACACCGAGCGGTAGCTATATGCCTTCATTGTTGGTTAAGATGAAGATATGACGAAGCCACACCTCGAATTTTCAAGAGCACAAATCTGAAGAACCGAATGTCGGTTTGTGCTGAAAAGTTGATCGATTGGTCACCACCAGTAGTCGCAGTTGGCTCGGATTTTCTTCGCTGCCTTTGCGTGTTCCTTCGTAGTGGTTGCTGGGTGCTGATAACTGGTCGATTTTTTCTCATTCATTCAAATTCAAGCACTGGCCATTCGTAACATCTTCTACCAGCACAGCCTCTCTTATCGTTACACATAAAGATCACCACAGCAAATGGAATCGCAAATCGACCACATTCTGGATAAGGAACGGCACGTCTACAACACATTATCGATGTCAGGACCTATCGTGGGACTTGCATCGGCTCCGACCATTATCTGTTGATAATCAAACTGCGCCAAAAACTCTTCATTAGAATAGTGCACGATACTGGCTGCCGCTCGATCTAGTCTCTCTGGAGGACTGCTGGAGTATAGTCATAGCGGCCATTAACAACGCAGCCGAGAATAGCACCGGTTACGTCGAACGGAGACGTCGGAACAATTGGTTCGACGAGGAGTGTAGATCGGTTTTGGAGAAGAAGAACGCACCGTAAGCGGTAATGCTGCGGTATTGCAGCCGACAGAACGTGGAGTGATACAGACAGAAGCAGAAGAAGTGGACCTGTCTCTTCCGAGAAAAAGAACCGTCTGGAAAATGCGGAGTGTGAGGAGTATGGAGTTGCTATGCCGTTGTCAAGTTACACGTAAGTTGTGTCGGAAGCTCAACGCATCCCGCAATGGCTTCGTGCTGCAAGCAGAAATCTGTTAGGAAAAGGACAGGAGCCTTCCGACGAGTAAACGTAAAGTGCTCGAAAGGTGGAAGCAGTACTTTGTCGAGCACTTGAAACGCGAGAATGGGAATGAACCAACTCCCATGCTGAGGAAAGAAAAGACTGCCATCTAGCAGCTCAAAGCCAACAATGAAGCTGGTAAGGACGCACCGGAACTCATTAATATGGGCTCGAAAAACTCTGAAAGATCTGAAAAACTACTAGCAAGTGGAGTGGAAGGCAGGGATAATATATCCCATATACAAGAAGGGCAACATAGTAATGTTCACTAGGATATAAAATCCGATGAATGTAATTTTAATAAATAAATAAATCAAATGTGTAAGAACTGTCGAACGATCACTATTTTGAATGCCACCTAAAAATGCTATCTCAGATCATCTTCCGTTGACTATCACCAAAAGAAAATAAGATCGTGGGAAGTTACTAAGCACGTTTCATCGTGCGTTCGTGGTTCTCTACGGACACTAGATTGGGACCATATGCACGAGCACGAGAAGGATCTACAAGCACTCCGAGTTTTCGACCGACGCGTGCTAAGAGCCGAATTGAAAGATCTTCATCCTGGACGATTGCCTGCCATCGCCTTAACCTGTGTTCAGGACAAATTTCTATCGACTTGCTTGATTTCGTTGTTGAGGCTGCGCCGCTGTGAGCAGGCCCCTGGCAGGAATGAATTTTATCGTAGCCAACATCTAACCGCTTTATACTCATATTCGTGTAAATTGAAACGAGCGTGTAATCAACAAACTCTGCTTTTTTTAATGTTTTGAGCCACACACGAAATGCACCTTCACATTGGATGTTTGTTGGGTTGCTTTATTCAACTAATCGCGTGTTCCTCTTCCCGTACATTAATATAAAAGCGAGTTTGAAGTGTTTTGTGATCATTTGAGATGCAAAAATTGATTTTAAAAATTGATCAACAAACCAAAATAAACGTTAAACAAAAAGTTGTTGATGTTTTCGCATCTGACAGTGGGCGCTATTTATTAGCGCCCAGGACATCCTGTCTACCATAATTCCAATGCATTGATATAGGCCGTGTCAGGGGCCTGGTTGTGAGCCTCCGGGTCTGCCTCTTCTGAGATGCCCTGCTGAGTTCCAATCCAACGTTTGCTTGCAAATTTCGTTTCCGCCCCTGCTTAAGGTGTGGTCGACCCACCTCCACTTTCGCTCACGAATTTCTGTCGCTATCGGCTTTTGATACATCGACGACGGAGCTCCACGTTGGAAATCTAATTGTGAGGCCATGTTAGGTTTAGACCTCGCGGATATGGAAGCTTGGTCAGACCGGCTAATAAACTTGACTCCACAACAACATTTGACTACATGGTGTGCAAACTTTATTCAAAACTCCCTCCATCTTATCCTTTCTCCTATCTATTCTCTTAGGCCCTTATCTCTTTCTTCTCTCTATTACAATTCTGATTACTCACGGTTCATCACTTCGGGTGCACCCTTATCTTCTTGGCGAACCGCTGCGCCTGCTCGCCGGAGGGTCCAATTCGTAGTGGCGTCTGCTTCGAAGTAGTCCCGGTCCCCGTTCGCACCGCTCCGAATCTGGACTACGCGGTGTGTGTTTCGGCCAGAGGCCGACGCTTCATGCACAGCCGCCTCTTCGTCTTTCCGTCTATGGCCGACGACCATGGAGCTCTTGTTTGGCCGGCTATCGAACTGTCCGTTCCGACTCACACACTCGACGGCTTCTGCTTAGTCCGACCCCGTCTGCTGACGGCAATCGCTGACCTCGTCCGAGCTGGTCCTGCTGTTCCTTTTGGCTGATGATGGGGATCTGATCCGCCGGAACCGGCACGATCTCTTGGCTCTGCTGCGCGCTTCCGGGTCTTGTTCCTCCCACCAACGTCCTCAGATTCCTCACCCCTTGCTGCACGCCCGCTCAGTCTTCGTCAACCGACCTCGATTTTGTCAACACCGCCTTGCTCCTCGCTCCGATGCGATTTCCGGAAGCTCTCCGGGGAATAAGCGGAACACTAAACCAAGTATAAAGAAAAAAAAGCCCTGAGGGCAGATTTTGGTTAGTCCCTCGTGTGCTGGTGCAACTATGCAAGAACTTACTGCTTGTGCAGGCTTTTTTCCCGTATTTATTCGTCTGTGCACACAGGTCCGCTCTTCCCGCTGACGGGCTGCTTAACTCCTAAACTACCAAGGGTCCAAAAAAAGTCGGAAGTCCAACTTTGACAAGGCATTTCTCGGCCGTTTTTCAACCGATTTCAAAACTTTTTTTTGCGATGGAACCGGACAGGTTTCAAGATCATCGTCCATTTAAAAAAATATAAAATAGATGCGTCTACCCAAAGTTATTAAGCAAAAGGCACTTCCTAGTTTTTTTGAGAGCGCATTTTTTGCGCACATTGATCAATAAAACAAAATTTAAAGCGATGACATATGGTTTTTTCGACTCTAAATCATGCGTACAGCTGGAGTGAACATGTTTATTCAAAATTATTTATTTTTTAGTACACTGATAATTAACCTTACTCAAAAAATTGCTAAAATACCCTATTTTTCACATAAAATAAGCAATAAATCAAAATTCAAAGCGATGACATATAGTTTTTGTTGGTCTTAAATTATTCGTATAATTGTACTCGACATTTTTGATGAACAATGAAAATGTTCCAATTACACTCTTATTGTGTTTTACCCGGAAAACTACGAAAATTCTATACTTTTTACACAAAGTAGTCAACAAAATTAAATTTAAAACGATAACATGTAGTTTTTTAGCCTTCAAATGTTCGTAGCAGTTTGGGGGACATAGTTGAAGAATAATAGTGATGTTTCCATTACACTCAAATTTTGATTGACTCAAAAATCAACGAAAGTACCACATTTTTTACGCAAATTGCTTAACAAAAATAATGGCTTACAATGCAAAGTAGTATTTTACCTTTAAATTACTCGTGAAAGCGTACTCAACGTTCTTGATGAGTAATAGTGATGTTTTCATGAAACACTTAATTTATTTTACTCGAAAAGCTACAAGAATACCATAATTTTCATACAAAACAGTCAATAAAACAAAATTTAAAGCCATGTAGTTGTATGGCCTTAAATTTTCCGTTACAATGTAAGGTACACCGGGGCAAGTTGAAACGGGTGGGGCAAGATGAAACAGTGAGTTAACATGATGTTTTCTAATGATGATAAACAGTTTGATCGCCATAACACATAGTTTTTGATTCAAACAATCTTTTAGCGAAGGATAAATTTCCAGATTATATTGAAATCTATTTCAAAACTTCGTGTTTCATCTTGCCCCACCCGTTTCAACTTGCCCCGGTGTACCTTACTGAACCTGTTTTTGATATAATGTTGATGTTTTTTTGCATTACACTCATATTTTGATTTATATAAAAAAGTACGAAATACCACAAAAAAGCGAATAAGCCAAAATTGAAAGTAATGATATGTAGTTATTCAGCTTTGAATTTATCGTAGTAGTTTAGCGGATTTATTTGAACAATCCTAGTGAATTTTTTTATTACACTCATATTTTATTTCACTCGGAATACTAGAAAAATACCACATTTTTCACACAAAGTAGTCAACAAACAAAAATATAAGGCTATGCATTCTGGTTTTTTGACTTGAATTTTTTCGCGAAATGATGAACGTTGAGCAATAATACCTTCATGACACTCTTAATTCATTTTACCAAACAAGTTTTTAAAATACCATAATTTTCTTACAAAATAGGCAATAAAACAAAATTAGCAATGACATGTAGTTGTTAGTCTTAAAATTTTCTGTTGGAATGTACTAGACATGTATTTGATAACATTTTGATGTTCACATCACATCCACGTTTCGTTTTACTAAAAAATCACGAATGTGCCATATTTTTCACACAAAATAGCCAATAACACAAAATTCAAAACAAACACATGCAGATTTCTATTACTGACTTTTTTGTACTAGTTTTAGGTTATCTACTACCTGAAAAAAAATACAAGGCAAACCGAAAATCACCATGGATTTTTTTTTATTTGTTTTTATTTATGTCCATTTGCGTCTCCTGAACATACAGTAGCAATCACCAAAAAATAAACGGAAATCCCGTGAAAATAAAAAAAAAATACGAACTTACTTGGTTTCCAAAGGTTAGGTTATGTGTCTTTATTAGTGAGATTTTCAGCCTTCTTTCATTCCTGTTCCTTGGGATTCCTTTTCAAATTCCTCTCGGAGATTCTTTTGTATTCCTATCGACGTTTTTACCATAGATTTAAACAGTTCTTTCCGGAAAAAAATCCTGGAGAATATTGCATCTGAAATCCAAATATTGTCTCCTGAAGGTTTTTATGAGAATCCTATAGATTTTCTTCCAGAGGTTTTCCCATATTTGCTCTCAGAGTCTCTCGTTGGATTTTTCCTCCTGCGTTTTGCCCAAACAAATTTTCGAGGAATTTATTCTCTTTTCTCCGGGAATATACATCAGATGTTGTCGTAGAATTTCTCTTAAGTTTCTCTCCGAATTTCTCTTGAAGGTTTTCCGCGATTTCTTCCGGTATTCATCTTGGTACTTCTCCATGAGATTTTTCCTTGATTTCTAAGGTTTTTACAGAAATTATTGCTGGGATTTCAACTGAGGCTTCTCTCGGATTTTAAAGGTGTTTTTCACGAGTTTTCTGAAGGAATTGCTTCTGGGATTTCTCCCGAAGCTTTAAGAAATTTCAATGATTTTTTTCTGGAGTTTCTCCCCGGATTTCTACAGAAGTTACATCCGGGATATATTATAAAGGTTCTTGCGAGAGTTTTTTTTAAGTTTCACCTGAGATTACTCTCGGAGTTTGTGCTCTAGAAGCTGAAATACAGAGCTCCAAACTTAAGCATTTTGTATGAAAACCGGTCAATGCGTCCAGTACTGTTCTTTTTGAAAGTGTTTCTCGGAAAACCTCCTGCCTGAGATAACCTACAAAATTCATTGTTGTAAATAACGAGAGACATGTCGGAATGAATCCACGTGGTTATTGCGAGAAATGATGCAATGAGGAACGCGAGAGAAACTTCGGAAGAAATACTGAGAAGAACTGGGAAATCTGGTAGGAAATATTTAGAAAATTCATGTAAGAACTCTGAAAATTTCCAAGAGAAATCCCGGGAGAAACTCCGGATGAAAACCAGCGAAGAAATTCAGGAGAAATATCGGAAAACTCTTTGGCAGATGGAAACTTGAGAGAACTGGAGAAAGCCAGAAAAAAAAACTTCGAAAATGCTCCAGGAAAAAAAATAAGAGATTCCTGAAAAATATGATAATATTCTAAATGAGTGCTTGGAGAAATTTATCAAGCAATCGCTAGAGGAATTTCTGATGAAAACTCAAAGGAATAATACACGGAAACATTTTAAAAGTTTTCTAAAAAAAATCCTCGAGAAATAGAACCCCTAAATAAATTCCGCATGAATCCTTGATGTTTTTGAAAATATCCCTGAAGGAATCTCTGGAATATTTTTGGAAGATTTTCGAAAAGAACCCCTTGACAAAATATTTTGAAACAATCTTTGAAAGATATCATAAAATATAAATGCACCTTTTGGGAAATTCCTGGAAAACAAATGTATATAGAAGAGTTTCTGATGCAATACCGTAAAACGGGATAGCTTTGATAGTTTTTCAGCAAATTTCTTTAATATTATTTCCTGATTTAATAATTTTAAAACAAGTACTGGTGTCTCAGTTTAAATTGCAATGTTTTAATTGTTTTGGGTGATCAATATTATTTTTTCATATGAGCGAGAATCACATTTTCATTTTGGGGGAACTTTGATAGTGCTCTGACAAACATATGAAATCCCAAAAAATATTACAGATTGCAACGCAAAGAGTATCAGCATGATGGGAAAGGCCGTATGAAACATGTTAGGTTAATTTATTGTATCAAAACATAAATAATTTTATAAAATTATAAATAACAAATTGAGTCAGTACTCCACCTGAGTGAAAATCTCAGTGCTTTTAGCTATCAAAAATAATTATCATCTGTGTAAAATATTTTTTTACGGTACATCAACATGTGACTATGTGCTGCGCATAGTAAGTTCTTTTATTTGAGTTGTTTTTGATTTTTTATAAACAAATTTAGAAAACAACGAGTGTAACTGAAAGATCACTATTGTTTATCAAACAAGTCAAGTACTTTTTTTTTAGAAAGAAAAGACGCGGACACCGTCTTCAGCCAAAGGCTGCACAGACTGAATATGAAACTTAACACTAGACAAAGGACACACGGAGCATGCACCAGTGGATACGGAGAAGAAACTATTCTCACGAAAAGTTTCATCGACCGGAGCGGGAATCGAACCCTCATCCCACAGCATGGTGCGATTAGAAGCTTGGTGACCCTAACCGCACGGCTACGAGGCTCCACAAATAATTACAAATAATTTCATGGCAAAAAAAAACTATAATGCATTGACTCCATTTTTTATTTGATGACTACTTTGTGTGCAAAATGTGGTATTTTCCTAGTATTTTGAGTGATATAAAATATGAGTGTAATAAAAACATCACTAAGGTTGTTCAAATGAATCCACTAAACTATTACAATATATTCAAAGTTGAACAACTACATATCATTGCTTTAAATTTTGACTCATTCGCTTTTTTGTGGTATTTTCGTACATTTTTTATAAAACAAAATATTAGTGTAATGTAAACATCAACATTTTATCAAAAACAGGTTCAGTACATTGTAACGGAAAATTTAAGGCCATATAACTACATGTTATGGCTTTAAATTTTGTTTTATTGACAGTTTTGTATAAAAATTTGTTTTGTTAAGCAATTTGTGTGAAAAATGTGGTACTTTCGTCGATTTTTGAGTGAATCAAAATTTGAGTGTAATGAAAACATCACTATTATTCTTCAACTATGTCCCCCAAACTGCTACGAACATTTGAAGGCTAAAAAACTACATGTTATCGTTTTAAATTTAGTTTTGTTGACTACTTTGTGTAAAAAGTATAGAATTTTCGTAGTTTTCCGGGTACAACAAAATAAGAGTGTAATTGGAACATTTTCATTGTTCATCAAAAATGTCGAGTACAATCCTACGAATAATTTAAGACCAAAAAAACTATATGTCATCGCTTTGAATTTTGATTTATTGCTTATTTTATGTGAAAAATAGGGTATTTTAGCAATTTTTTGAGTAAGGTTAATTATCAGTGTACTGAAAAACAAATAATTTTGCATAAACATGTTCACTCCAGCTGTACGCATGATTTAGAGTCGAAAAAATCATATGTCATCGCTTTAAATTTTGTTTTATTTATCAATGTGCGCAAAAAATGCGCTCTCAAAAAAACTAGGAAGTGCCTTTTGCTTAATAACTTTGGGTAGACGCATCTATTTTATATTTTTTTAAACGGACGATGATCTTGAAACCTGTCCGGTTCCATCGCAAAAAAAAGTTTTGAAATCGGTTGAAAAACGGCCGAGAAATGCCTTGTCAAAGTTGGACTTCCGACTTTTTTTGGACCCTTGGTAGTTCGCGGGAGTTTTTACCCCCTCGGTAGTTTAAGTGTTAATGGTTCCTGGCACTTCCGCTAGTTTTCCGCTGTGGTTGCTGGCGGGATTCGTTTCCTATTGACCGGCGTGGCTAAACAAAATGGCGTAAGTTAAACGGTGCAATTATCGCTTGTCTGGTGCAACTTACCGGTCACTCCAACAAGGTTTTCGCTCCTCGAGGGTGAATGAAGCTCAATCGTTGGAGCCGGCTCATGCAGACCAAATCATGCAAGGTTCTATGGAGATGCCTCGTTTCGTGCTCGATGGCGAAGACTTAGAATGTCCGGATTCGTTCGATCCGGATCCACCGCATGCCTGGAGCAAAATAACCAAGTTTTCTTAATTTACGCGTCACTTTTTGCTTTGCCGTAGTCCACTTACGTGCTTTCCGCCTTCTGTCGACTGCCACCGCTTCTGTGACAGCGTGGATCAGATCAGCGTTGGTCCAGCCGCCAGCACTTTCCAACCGAACCACTCACTCCGGGCGTTGAATACTTTCTGCTGAAGCTTTATCGTTGATTTCTCTATTCTGCTCGTGTGTGTCGACGTGTGCGTGCGGGTTTTCCGGAAGCAGTTCGAACCGTCATGCGGGTGACAGTTATGACAACTGCGTCTTCTTGTCAGGCTGTGGAGCCCATGCAGCAGCATGTCACTCGTTTTCATTACACTCTAAGCATATACCACTAGTAATTACACCCAGTTTGCACACTAAATCTGGAGCAGTAACTATGCTCGCTTAATATTAGTCCTGTTCAACGACGCAGGTTGAACTTGCTCGAAGTGGCTGCATCTTGCTTTTACCCATCTGTCATCAAACGGGTAAGAGCGGGATGCAGCAACTTCGAGCAAGTTCAACCTACGTCGTTGAACAGGACTATTATCATGAAGTTTGAAGCTTGCAAAACCAAACGCTACAGCCATCATGCACGAATTATATACCACAGGCATCTATTGATGAAGACCTGTTGCCGTTGAGTGCTCTCCACTGATACACACCAAGTTTCATTGGAATATAGCAGCACAGATTTCACATTCGAGTTTTTTAAACTTGCAAAAGCAGCCCCTTTTGGTGTCGCAATCGGCCGCTATTTGGATACCAAGATATTGGAAGCTTTCAACATTCTCCACTGATTGCCCAGCTACCGTAAAGCTGAAAGGGTTGACTGTGTTTACATCCAACGATTCGGTCTTGTTGATATTGATGGTAAGACCTGCTGCCGAGGAGCGTTTGGCAAGATCATCGAGCTTGCTCTGCATATCAGAGCGCCGTTGAGCTAGGAGAGCAACGTCATCAGCTAGTTCAAAGTCATTAATGATAATAGACTGTCACGGTAACTCAAGATTACGATGAGGAACAGTAACGGTGATAGTATATTAGTGTAAGGTACACAGGGGCAAGTTGAAACGGGTGGGGCAAGATGAAACAGCGGGCTAACATGATGTTTTCTAATGATGATAAACAATTTGATTGCCAAAACACATAATTTTTTATTCAAACAATTTGTTACTGAAGGATAAATTTCCAAATTATATTGAAATCTATTTCAAACCTTCGTGTTTCATCTTGCCCCACCCGTTTCAACTTGCCTCGGTGTACCTTACACTACAGACTTACATTCTTGCCTCACTCCAGCGACGATCCGGATGGGATCGGACAAGACACCGTTGTGCAGTACTCTGCACGATAATGCCCTGAACTGTGTTTCAATGAGGCCTATGATTTTCTCAGGGACACCCTTGCGCCTGAGCCCCCCCCCCCCCCCCCCTATTTTCGTGATTGAGACGGTCAACATCAATGAATATCAGTAGGGACAATGGAAATTCGCGGCAAAATTTCTCAAATTTCGCGGGTCAACATTGCGAGTTTCACGGTGATTTCGCGGCACCATATTTTTGATCGTATTATTAAAGTTAACATCAATTTTGCATGCGAAACGAATAATTCACTTGGATTTTATGAGGCGTAATCATAAATTTACAGGGAAAGTAACAAATTTGATGGAAAATTGGAAAAGAAGTTGATGTAAAATGTATTAAACTATTAAATTATTTTACATTGGTAAAATTTATCAGCCAATTTATTTTTTAAATTTTAAAATTAGCGAAACTTTGAGGTTATTTTCTGAATTTTCTCAGATTTCGTGTCATTTCGCGGGATTTCTTAAATTTCGCAACCATTGCCCAATTTCGCGAATTTCGCGGCTTCCGCGAAATCGCAAATTTCCATTGTCCCTAAATATCAGGTATAGAGACTCCTAGAATTCATTGATTTGTTCTAGGATGATACGGAGCGTGACAATATGGGTCACACAGGAAACGGATTGTGGCGGTGAATTTACGAGTTCGCAGGACTCTACACCGAGAGGTACTCGTTATCACACTGAGCGAGGATTGTATAAAGCGCGAGCTGCAGGATGAAACTCGACAGAACGTGGAAAAACACACACAGAATTGATAACAGTAGGCGTGTCACTTTCGTTAGAAAAAAAAAAAACAGCTTAGAATGGCGTTTGTATGGATATGACATTTCTTTAGAATTTAATTGTCGTACTCATGTTAATATTTTTGAAATGTTTTCTTTAAAATCATTAGCGTTTCTCATATCAACTAGTGATACCAATACGATAGCTTCTGTTCATCGGGTTCTGTGAACACAGGTTGCCACTAGCGACAATATCCACTGATTCCGATTGCACACGTGTACCTACACAGGCGTTTATGGCATCATGAACATGAACATAAAAAAATGAAAACTAGATCAGACACCCAGAGTAGAATCCCATTCGGTGCTCGCTGTTGTGCTCCAGCATCGTCGTCGTCATCGTAGTCGTCGGCTGAGAAAGGATGACCAAAATATGCTTTTAAGCTTTTCCATACCATAAATCATTTTTACAGCCATTTTGCATTTCCTGCCTACTTCCATCTAGAAGCACCCACTGAGCACCGAAGGATTTTCCTCCTTGCCTTCGCCACTTTCACGGGATCCAAGTGTGCCTTGGCCGACGCGACGGTGGGGTATCGTAGCAACACACCGAAATGTCCATGTTTTCCTCGGCCAACTCGACCCGAACAGCACTGATTACGCTCTGTCTCTCAACTGCTGTGTTGAGAGTACAGTTGGGCCGGGCTGAACACCATAGGTACACAAACCGAACGACGTTAGGATAGTCCCTAAAATTGAAATCATGACATTAATAGTGATAAATTGTTTATGATCTGGGGCGAGTGGCTACTCGCTTTCGGTTTAGCTTTTACGACTTGTTGTTTTTCTGTTGGAAATGGCTAAATGCCTCTGAAACCGGTATCCAAGCGACGGAAGTTTCAATTTTCAATTAAGAACATCGATCCGACGTCTTCAATGCCTTATAAGGGTTCCGTTCCGTACGCCGAAAACCCTCATTACTCGAAATTCCGATAGACTTCGGCAACACGGCTTTTGTCCGCCGCAGAATCCAAAAGGGGTCAGTCAGTCAGTCAAAACTAGCAAATTTGGGTGTGCGATCTTTGGTGGTGCCGAGAGATCGGGGAAAAAAAGAAAGTGAACCCTCCTGCGAGCATGTCTGTCTAGCAGCGGCCTAGCGTGCGCATCGGTCAGGGGTCCAGCCGCCGCAGCAGCCTTCACTTATGGACTAGGCAGCACCTCGCCAGCATGGGATCAACGGGCGTAATTAGGGCGCAATTATCCATTTCACTCTCCCCTGCCCGGGTTTTGTTTGGTGTACTGGCGAACCGCGGACATTCGTCTAGGTATTCCACCGAAAGCAGGCGGCAGGGCCCTGGCAACCGATACCAATACGGCCGGCGACTAAAAATGAAAGTCTACACCTTAATCCGCACGTCGCGCCGGTCATCGGGGAACTGATCTGGATGCTACCCGTCATTAATTCTGCAGGAATCACTCCGAAACGGTTCTCACATCATTAGAGATAAATCCCCAATACCGCGCGCGCAAATCCGAAAATATATTTACACCGACTGGTGGCGGTGGTGAGCATAGATGGCTGTGGTATCGCTGTAGGCCGAATATCAAAACCAATCGGTGAGGGGTCCACCACTTAACTTAATTACGGGACCTAATCGGTTGGCATACCTACCTACCTACTGCGATTGAACGACTCGTTTGAAGCGTTGTTGAAACTTGTGTTGTTTGTCCAACGTTTCCGGGGACCACGGTGAAAAAAGGGCTTCCTTTTTTCCGGTGACCAGTGTGTGGGTGGGTGCCTAACGAAACCGAATCTTTTATTTTTCCTCTATCAGCCGACAGCCAAATGGCTCTTTTACCAAACTGGTTTTGCATTGTTGGGGAGCAAAATGGAAAATTGTACTCCTTCCTGGACGCTGTGCCTTCCGCATGGATCCCACCGCCCATTTGTTGCCATGGCTGAACAACAGTGCGGCAGCGGCGTTGACCCGAGGCGAACCGAGAACGATACAACACGATGCGATGGCGACGCGACGGCTCATAGAAAGGGAAATCCTTCCGGTGTGTATTTCCTGGGAAGTTAATTCAATTTCCTGTGTTTGGGTGGCTGGAAATGGGACCGACGACGGACGATGATGGCGAGCGTTTCATCATCGATGTTGAATGGTCAGTTTTCATTGGAATGCGATGATGGGTCTTTATGGGTTTGAGTGTGAAATGGATCCATTTGCAGTCGGAATGAGCAAATGTGGGGCTTCCTTTTTATGTTGCGAAATTTAATTCATTTTCAGGGTCAGAAATAATATGTACCATGAAATGCCTTTGATGAATGCCGGCAGTGCCATTTTATCAAAATTCAGCGCACAAAGTAAGCCAGAAAGTGAGCGTTTGAAAGGAATTGGAAGCATTAGGAAATTTCAATAAGAAATACTAAGCAGGCATCAAAATTATCCCTTACTCACGTCAGTAACGATCTATCACACTGCGATATTGTCTGAGTAAAGCAGCCTGTGATATTTTCTTGCCTTCATAGACGGTTGAAAAAAGCTTCCACTTCGGTTCTTTTGCACGATAAAAGTGTGCTCTCTCTCACAAAAACTTGCAAACGAAAATGCTTGCTCAGTGCACCACTACACGATTTCACCAGGTTGAAGTCTGAGTGGTACCGTGTTATCTAGATGGCCATGGAAACAAGTACATTTTATGTAAACACGGTACCACTGAACGTCAAATAATTGATCTCGTGCATCGGTGGAGACGTTGTGTTACTCTCAGACGGAGTGCTAAATTTGATGCTTTTGTTGTTTATCCGTGAGGTGTGGATAGATAGAAACAATGCTGCTGGAGAGTGCTGGAGTGAGTGAGTTTTATTTTTCACGGCATGCAGTGATTATTCACGGTGATCTGATCACGTTCACCTCGCGGAGGTGGATAAATTCGTGGATTTTGACCACGTGAGTGAGAAATTTGATGCCTGATCCTAAATTATGTGTACCGGGCTGCATAATGGTGAGACGAGGACCTGGAAGGAGATACCAACATACGTAGCTATGTCGTAGTACACTGCTGCATGCTACCGCCAAACGCAAGCGTACAGAGCTGGAGAAATCGGACGAGCGCAGCGTGTCACACTTTCGGTTACTTCGTCCACCAAGGGAGACATCATAGCAAACAAGAAATTTGGTGAGTTCGTTCTGATTAGTTCTGTTTATCATAATCATGAAGTTTTCTTTGAAACCAGCAATTCCAGCAATAATAATCCAGTCGCATTGCCTACGTATACACAGATCGACAAAAGAGTGCAAAATTCTGTGACATATGATGTACATGATTGGAGCGTGGGGCCATCATGTGACTAAAAATCCAGTTACTTGCTATTTACGAGAGCATCGATGAGTCGCTGGACTCTCGTTGAACAGATGTCATCCCTTCCCTACTATCCCCTAGAATAAATTGGGTTTCTTTTCGTTGTAGATAGCGATCAATAGGGCTTAAGCCTAGGCTTCTTAGGCAGGGCACAGTGTAATTGCCTGAGCCCCATCCCTGAAGCAAAAAGGCCCATGGAGTGTCAAAATCTCGTAGCTACGTCACTCCTAACATTGGTGTTTGAATACACTAAAACACTCACACTCAGACCAACATATCTGCACAAACATAGTAAACACAATCTGAATCTTGTCGCATCACTCGCTTACATATAGTGAATCTCAAATCAACCCATTCCAAATATCCAACTCCTTGAAACTAATGGAGAGAGTGTGTCGGTGAGTCGCTGACGTCTGATAAAGTAGGTGTCATATCATTACATCCTATAACGGAGAAGATGGGCGTGGCCGGTAATGGAAGTTTTCATGTCTTTTTGACTTCAATCCCTGATCCTTCACAAACAAAATTCCATAAGCAATTGGCACAGACAAACAGACGTATCACTTGGAACAAATTGCGATAAAAATCATCGTCACGAAAACATAATCGCCCAATACTAACCAGGCTGTGTTACGCAAACCACTCAGTAGGTGGCAGTAGTGAATAAATGTCAAACAGGAGCAAAAACGAAGCGAGCGCCGAGATCGAGCGATTTGCGAACTTCTATATATTTGAACTAACCGTTTAAATGGGTAACGATGAAAAGTGAGTAGAGTGAGACGTCTGTTTGTCTGTGCAATTGGGTTCTTTAGGGCTATCTGGATTATTTTATAATCGTATTCTCCACCCAAACAATAGTCAAAATCCAAAATTTCATAATTTTTGGAGTCCGGGAACTATTTTTAAAATGCATTTAAAGTTTGTATGGGGATTTTTTTTGTTTGGGTCGAAGTGTCACTTTATCGATTGAACTGTCATTCTATCCACGAAAATTAAAACTGTTTTGTCAAATAAACCATCAAAACAAAGGTATTGAAATCCAATAAAATCACGTTATACTCAGAAAAATGAGCTCTTTCGATTAGGCTATAGAAAATAGCTATATTTTATTCACTAAACAACCCAATTAGAATAGAAGTTTAAAAGTTTTAACATGACTACTTTCAGTATGCAATCTACGAATTATTCCGTTACCACGCAACGCGAAAACCACAAGAAATTTTGCCAAGTAATTCTCTAGGAGCACTATTTTAAGCCTATCATAGAATTTTATCATCGAATGGCTAAACTTTGAGATTTTCATTCATGAAATACAAAAATTGGTATTCCGGTACGAATTAAAAATTGTCGTATTAAGGGCAAACGTCATAAAATCCCGCTTCAACAGTGCATCAGAACTTCAAACGCACAAATCTCACGAAGCAAGTTTCGAAAAACAGTGCATTTTATTATTCTGTTCTTGCTCACTTGCAATAAGCTTAAAATAAGGCTCAGGTGTGCTGGTTTTGTTTACGAAGAGATTTGTGCCCTCGAAATCGTGAGTAGGTGTCAAAGTCGGCCATTGTGGCGGCCATTTTGGGATTCTAACAAGTCTGTCCTTAAACAGTGTTGAATAAGCGGGGTTAGACGGTACATCAAAAAGCAGCTTTTTCTATAACCTGATGAAGGAATCATAAGAACATATTCTCACACCATATTTGAGACAAACGGTAGTGTCCCGGAACCGATTCCGGGTGTCCCACTGAAAAAAGTAAAACTGAACCAAATGTATACATGCGGTACATCAAATCGTGGCTTTTTAGGTAATCAATGAAATAGTCTCACACCATATTTGGGACAACCGGTAGTCCTCCGGAATCTGTTCCGGGTGTCCCGCCGAAAGTGGTCAAATATAAATGTGAGCCAAACTAATGCACCGCAGCTTTTTTAATAACCCGAGGAAGGGTCAGCAAGAAAACAGGCTAAGACCACATTAGAGAATACCGGTAGGATTGCAAAACCAGCGTTTGGTGCTTCGCTGGATCTACGAAAGTAACAACATCAATGCAAGCGATAAATGTAAGGGAACAAAATCTTGATAAAACTAAATCCACATACAAACAGACGTCTCACTCTACTCACAACCTGTCGTTCTTGTTTTCAACTGTTGATTCAAATATTCCTCAGATCGAATATTAGGAGCTCACGGCGCTCGCACCGTTTTTGCTTCTGTTTGACGTTTACTCACTATCTATCCACATCTATCTAGTTGAGTTCATTTAGTTGAGCTCTTGAACTTGAATTTTAAATTTTGGGACTCCAGGTCTACCGAAACTCATTTCATACTCTCATACAGATATTCATACTCATCATCTTGATTTGTGTTACAATCATTGTGCAATATGCTGTATTCAATTTAAACAACATTCATGCGTCGATCATGGGGTCTCCAGTTAGCCTAGTGGTTAAGACTATGGATCACCAATCCGGAGACGGCGGGTTCGATTCCTGTTCCGGTCGAGAAAATTTTCTCGACTCCCTGGGTATAGTGTATCATTGTACTTGCCTCACAAAATACAAATTCATGCAATGGCAGGCAAAGAAAGCCTGTGGAAGTGCTCAAAGAACACTAAGTTGAAGCGTTGTAGGCCAAATCCCAGTGGGACGTGGAGCCATAAAGAAGAAGAAGAAGAAGAAGAACGAGATTTTCAACCCTAGGCTAGTTCATCTCGGGACCCACGCTTTACTTCCCTTCCGAAGGAAGAACCCACATTTTGTGAGTATGTCGGGAGTGGGATTCGATCCCAGCTCCTCGGCGTGATAGTGTTGTGTTCTAACCACCACACCAGGTCCGCTCCGCACATGGAGGAATCCTTGCATTAATATTTAGGGGAATCCTTAGAGCAATTATCGCTTGAGGAAGCCCTGGAGGAGTTCCTACACAAATTTCTGTTGGAATCATGGGAGGAATATCTAAACGAATTCCTGGAGAAATCCCTGAAGCGATTCCTAGAGAAATTTTTGGAGAAAATTCGGAAGAACTCTGGACAAATTCCTGGCGGAATCTCTAGAGGAATTCTTGTAAGAATCCCTGCAGGAATTTCTGAAGGAATAGTTTGTGGATTTCCTGGAGCCATCCTTGATGAAATTTCTGGACGAATGCCTGGAGCAATCTCTGGATAAATTCCTACATGAGTTCCTGATGGAATATGTAGAGGAATTCTGGGAAGGACGTCTGGTAGAATTCCCGGAGCAACTCCTAGATAAATTCCTATCTCTGGAGCAATTCCTGGTGAAACTTCTGGAGATATTCCTGCAGGAATACATGGAGCAAACTGGAAGAATCCTTGAAGCAATTCCTGGCGCAAACCCTAGAAGAACTCCTGCTGGATTCCCTAGTGAAGTTCCTAGAGGAATCCCTGGAGAAATTTCTGAGGAATACCTGGCGGAATCTTTAGAGGAATTTCTGGAGAAGTTCATGGAAAAACTCTTGAAAACCCCATGGAGGAATTCCTGCAGGGAACCCTGAAACAATTTCGAGAGGAGCCTCAGGAGGAATGTCTAAAGGAACTCCTGGACAGATTCTCCTGGAATTCCTGGAGAAATCCCTAAAGGGGTTCTTGGAGGAATTCCGTTGAACTATCCCTGGAAGAATTTCTGGAGGAATCCCTGAATGAATTTCTGGAAGAATCTGAAGTATTTCTGAGAGAAATCCCTTGAAGGAATTTCTGGAGGAATTCCCGGAAGCATTCTTATTGGAATCCCTGAAGAAATTCATGGAGTATGTCACGGAAAAATTCTTGGAGGAATTACTGTAGGAATTTCCAAAGGAGCTCCTGGAGGAATTCTTGTTTCAATTCCTGGAGAAATTCCTGAAGGAATTCCTGAAGAAATACCTGGGGTAATTTCTGGAGGAATTTGTAAGTGTTCGCTGTTCAGTGTGGAATGTTTTTGAGATTTTGTATGAATTGAAATGGTGTATTGTATAAACAAATGTGCAGGATGTGTCCGTATATGTTGTGTAATTTACTCCGTTAGTTAGATGTATGCTAGACCGTAGTTGAACAGTCTACAATACTAGGTCACTGATCGAGTATGAAGGACAGTGACCCATTTTGACTCCACATGGTGTCAAAGTTTGATTATTATCGAACTTCCCTGTACCTTGGATCTTTCTTAAGATAATGTTAGTTTTCCGGCATTATTTTATAATTGGAAAATTTGAAAATATTCGGGGAAATTTTGATCTAGCTATGTTTTTGGCTATTTTTCATACTAAATTCATTAAACAGTTTTGAGCCGAAAAACGTCCCATACAAAATGTATGGGGAAATTTCCGCCGATAGAATATTTTCTAGTTATCCGATTATGGAAATATAACTCAAATACTAATCGTTTTTGAAGAAAAATCCGAAGCAACACCTTATATCAATCGAGATTTTGACACCGTGTTCCGTGATTCTTGAGATTGGCAGAAGAACCGCCAAGCCAACCTGAAAGGTTACAGTTAGTGATCGTGCGGATGATTGTGCCCGCATAGAAAGTGTAAAAGATGGCGCAGTAAAAGAGTGTGAAGTGTAGAAGGACAGCAGAATCCCGCTGTTTTCGGAAAAAACTTCGGTTTTGTAGGTCTACAAGAAGCCCCACCCCCACACAGTGGTCCAGATTTGAAAATACGTGCCAAAAATTGCCAAATCATAGTAGTCTACTAGTTTTGGCCTAAATGAATATACTGAAACATTATTGAGCTCTCAATTTCATATTAATGGCATTTTCATTATTAGTCGATTTCTTCGAACAAATTCCGAACAAAATTGTAGTTTTTCATACAATTCGGCTATTGTGTTGGCTATTGTTTTGGCAGCTCCTGGCAGCTGCAATTTTCCTAAATCAATTCTGCATACTTAGACTAGCGTTTGAACCGAATATCTGCGCGGGGAGTAGCTGGGAGCGATTTGTAAGACACTTTGAAGTTGAAGTATAAGAATTTCTCGAACTAACAATATGTTATGTTAATTTTGAAGCCAATAGTGCTATTTTGATCTCTTTTTCCATTGAAGGTGCCTAATATACACAATAACTTACGAATAAACTTAAAACATTAAACGAAAAAACATGATTTCCAATTTATTTAAAAGGCAGTCAACGCTTCTGATATTGTAGATAAATGATCGATAGGCTGACACCCATTTAAGAGATGTTAAAAAATTGAATTTCTGCCAGCTTTTCTCAAAATTGGACCATTGTGCCCCACCTTACGTCCCGACGTCGATCGAGTCCGTCAACACACTCGGCAGCCTGATGACCGGATGGACGATCGCGGTAGCCGCCATCGTTACCCGAAGGTTGCTACGTAATGCCACCAGCGTACAGGAACTGGTGGAAGCTGGTGGTGAAAAGTGGAAGGTAGAAGTGGGAAAGATCAGGTTAGAGTAGCAATGAGAATATGGGAAAGTGTAGAGAAGAGGCCGGGAAAGTCCGGGAAATGTAAGAAAGTATATATCCCGAATAACTGTGTGAAAAGTAACGTGTCGTGACCCTTTTTTCTGTAGGACAGCGCGATAATTACCTGCCCTAGATTAACTGGTCGAGAAGCATGCCGACTCCGAGGTGTTGTTCCAGGGAGTCTTAGGAAAGCCCTCCTCTTGAGCTAGTCGACAGTTATAAATTCTTGGTTGAATTCTTGACAGAGTCCCTGGAGGAATCCCTAGACGAATTCTTGGGGAAATTTCGTGAAACTCTCCCAAGAAGAATTCCCTGGAGAATTTTTTGATGTAATTCCTAAAGAAATTCCAAGAAAAATTTCCGTGAGAATTCTAGGAGAAATTCTTGGAAGAATCTCTGGAGGAATTTTTGTAGGAATCCCTGGAGGAAACCCTGGAAAAAATCTTGGAGGAATTTCTGAAAAAAATATTTTAAGAAATCCCTGGAGGATTTCCTAGAGAAATTCCTGGAGAAATTGCCGTAGTATTTTCTGAAAGAATTCCTGGATCAATTCCTGGATGAATTTTTAAAGAAATTCCTGGTGAAATTCTTGAAGGTATTCTTGGAAGAATCCTAGAATGAAATCCTGGAGGAATCCTCAAGGAATCTCAGGATGGAGTTCTTAGTGAATACCTGGAAGAATTTCTGTAGGAATCCCTGAATAAAAATCTAAAGAAATCCATGTCAGCAGTAATTTCTGGACAAATTATTGAAGGAATACTTAGATGGAAGCCCATCTAAGTATTCCTTCAATAATTTAGAATTTTTGTTCAAAATTTTAAGCAATTTCAGGATTCATTTTTGAATAATCTCTAGTAAAAATTTCTGATAGAATTTTTTGAAGACATTCCTGCATAAATATTTCAAATCACACCAGATGGAATCATTGGAGCAATCTCTAGCGAAGAAATCGCTGAAGAAATCTTGGAAGGAATACGTGTAGAAATACCTTAAATGATCTCTGGAGAAATTCCTGAAGGTAATCACAAAAATAGCATTGAAACAATCACTGGAGGAACCTCTACGGACAAATCCCCAAAGAAATGTCTGGTAAAATCCCTAGATGAATTCTTGAAGGAATCTCTGGAGGAATCCATGATGGAAGAATCACTGCAGCAAGTTATGAAAAAAATCCTGAGAGGAATGGTTCACATTCATAATTTACGAAACTAGAAACAAATCTAAATCAGTCATTTTGATTCCTCAAAATTGCAATTCCGATTTTCATATTTACATATCGCGTGCGTATGTCGCTTGAAAGTCATCGAACCAACCTCAACTACCGCGATACAGTAAAACTTCCGCTGCAACAGGCCATTGCGGAACAAACGTGTGATGTTGCTATCTTTTTGGATCCAAATCGAATTGCTCCGGAGATGGAAACTGGACAGCAGATAGTGCCAGGAAAATAGCAAACTGGACAGTGGATAAATATCCCGTCCAAGAAGAAGTGTACCGCGCAGATGAAGGTTTCGTGATTGCTAAAATCAACGGAATCATTATTTGTGGCTGCTATGCACCTACAATATGGACTACAGAGTAGTTCAACCAGATGTTGGACAAGGTGACAGAAGATTGAACCTATCGAAAACTAGTCGTCATAGCTGGCGACTTCAACGCTTGTGCAGTTGAGTGGAGTAGTCGACTAACGAACCCAAAAGGAAGCAACCTACTTGAAGGCCTGACATAGCTGAACGTAGTCATCGCCAACAAAAAAAAGCCCGCACCTACCGTATGAAAGGCCAAGAGTCCATCATAGACGTAACTGCAGCCCAGATTTGATGAGTTCCATAAATTTGAGAGTAAGTGAGGAATATACCAATAGTGAACATCAAGCGTTCCGAAAGCATATTGGAAGTAAGACGCCGCCGAAGATAAGTGGGACCTAACTCCATGAGCGGAGTTGGAAATGAGGTGGAGGACAACAAACTTCCATAAGGAAGTGTTCGTGGAAGCGTTTAGACTGGCGGACAACTCCTGAACCTCAAAGCAGACCAGCTTATAGCGACTCTATCCCGAAGCCTGCGAAGTAATCAATCATGTCAAGGATTGGAAATCCAAGAAGTAGTCGACGCACAGTACTTCCGAGCTAGAAGGAGCATCCAGAGAGGGGAACCTTGTCTTCCAAACATGTTCATCGATTTCAATAAGTCTCGACCTCTCAGAGATATGGAAGATCATGGACAAAAGTAGATGTCTTTGAAAACTTATAGACTAATCAAAAGTATGTAAACAAAGTGAAAAGGGCGATGATGCAGGGTGTGTGCAGGAGGTGCCTGACAGCGAAGAGGAATCACGAGCTCAGTTAACCTGGCGTCTTCAAGGTGGCGAAACGGAAAAGTTACGATGGGTTGGACATGTCACAGGAATGCCCAATAACAATGTTGTATATTTGTCACAAAATGCGAAGAAAATTCATCACTACTAGTGACCACCTATTATACATGTACTAAACGCGGCAAGCTCAAAATCCCAGCAAATATTTCGTATAGCCATTTTATGAATCTCTTCAACTACAGGATGGAACGCTTCAACTAACTTGGTCGCCGAATCGCACACGGCAATACAATCTACCAAAAAAAATGGTATTTCCCATTCACCCAAATCTTTCCGCCGGCGCCAGCCAGAGAAAGCTGCACTTAATTCAGAACGAGAGCCAATCCGAAACCGCAGCGCGACAAGCATGACTGCCTAATTAAACGCAAGACCAATTAACGGGCGACATCCCTTTCCCGACCGTGAATCCCGCCGCAAAGCCGGTCTCCTCAATCTCAAGTGGTCGGATGATCTTTCTTCTCCGAAATCAAATCGCTGCGCTGTCGCCGTAGCAAGCAACGCATTCGCCGAAATTGGCCACTTTCGTCGGAATCATAATTCCGCAAGGAGCGAGCGAAACTATTCAGTGCAAATAAAAGAAATTCATGTCCTCAGCCATCCAAGCAAGCACTGACTGAGTATCGGGCGAGTTGACAAGCAGCAAATACACGCGATCGCTGCGCAAACAGTGTTCACCCCCGGTTGTCGTCGTAGCGTGGACGGACGTGGATGTTCCTCTCAAAGGCCAAACAGCATGATGTCGCGTTCAGTTGGTCGCGCTCGCTATTCAATTATTGGGAATATGGATGCGCGCGCCAGCTCACCCGCCGCCGCCACCGAACACACATTTATGTTGATAAATAAAAGAAAAGCGATCTCCGCGCATGTTTGCTCCCATGTGTATCGAGCCATTAGAAAAGAGCCTTCTCAGAACGAAATCGAAGCAGGCGCGCAAGCTAGAGAAGCAGCAACAGAAGAAGAAGAAGAGTGATTGCAAAATCTGCACAAATGTACCCAACCGCAAAGTGACTAACTGAATTTGTCATAGCAAGTCTCCCCTCGTTACCATGGTTTTAAGTCAGTCGGAGTCGGGATGGCCTTCTATGATTTCATAGGCGCAGAGTTTGACGAGAAAAGAAATGGATGCGAGTCGACTTCGTTCAACGGGAAGACGGTATTAAGAGGGAAAATGTAAATGATCCATTCTTCTCAAAGCTAATTTATTTATTATGATGAAGCTGAAGTAGTTTGCACTACATATGCGTCACTAGAGCGTAATTGTCATCAACGGAAGAGATAATCGCCGGGAAGATGGATTTGTAGCGGTATTTTATAATAACGCCCGTTTACGCTCCATCTAAATTGATTAACGCACCGCGCCGCTAGTTCAAGGTTACACGGCCTACTCGATTAGGGGATGGAAGAAGCTACATAGGGCAGACGCTTCTTATCTAGTCGGTAGCAGCTAGCTCGCTCCCGTGCGCCAAATGATTTAAATTCCCGTGAGTGCAAAAAATCGAAGCAATCCATTAAATCCCACATGCTCATCAACGGCGACGACGACGACGACGACAATGCACAACAGCGCCCCCTTCACACGATTGCAAATGAGTTACAAAGTGATCTGCCAGCCACCAGCCAGTGCCTAGTGAAGGGGAGCCTCGTTCTCGCGGCTAGAGGTGTGCACCGCCACGCCACTTTAGCGTTATTGCGAATTGTTGACCAACGACGTCACCATCGATTGGTGATTTGATGTTGCATGAAGAAGAAGAAGAAGAATGATGGTGTTTTGAAAAAATCCTATCCCTATAACACAGGGGAAGATTTTAAAATGCCTCTTTAAAATCTAACACCGTACATCAAACCGTTTTTAATTAGATTTTGTTTTAGATTTTATAGAGGCATTTTAAAAACTTCCCCTGTGTTGTAGGGAAAGGATTTTTTCAAAACACCATCATTCTTCTTCTTCTTCATGCAACATCAAATCACCAATTGGATTTCGGCTTTCTTTGAGTTTACACGCATGCATTGGATGCTCATTGGGAAATTAATTAACAAACCCATAGCACAGACAAACAGGCGTAACACCTTGAACGATTTTCATGGAAATCCATCGCCCAGTTCACACTACCATCACCTGGTGGAAAAGTTGCACGAATCACTGTGTATGCAATATCGTATGCAACATCGTCAACAGAAGGCGCTAGTGTGAATCATCAAACGCATAGAAAAACAATGCGCACGCCTCTGGTTGTGAAAGCCACAACTATGAAAATTTAAAACGATCGTTAAATGCGTGGTCAATGGAAATTTCGCAAGTGTTACGTCTGTTTGTCTGTGCCCAAAGCGTGATTTAAAAACATATTTGACAAAATTTGAGTGCCTCTTAGTAAATGACAATTTGTTTCTGCTTTTGGTCTAAAAGCATTGCACGTTTTAGCAGAAAAAAAAATCAAAAAACAAGACTTTACAAATACTGACGTGAGTGAGAAATGGACACATTGGAATGGAATTTGCGAAAAAGTTACTCGTCCTCTCGGTGAGACTCGAACTCACGACTCCTACTCACTGGACATTGGCGTTGCCAATTACACCACGAGAAGACTCGAAGATGTATCAACTTATATATTTCAAGCTTTTGTTTCACGTTTGCAAAAAACTCGTGTATAGGAAACTTGTAGGTATGGTAAAAACCTACATTTTTTTCGAAGACAATTTGACTCTAACTTTAAAATTGTATGAGTTATATGTAGTTTTTCAATTTTTAAGGAGATTTTTAAAGTTGAATTATTCTACTTTGAAAACTACCATTCTCGTAATTTTTGTTCCAAACTTAATTTTATATGTGACCTTCCAAATGCTGCCAAATGAACTTTTTTATCGTATTAACTCCATGATATATAAGTACTACAAGACATCATTGTTTTTAAGTCAAAATTGCCCATAACATTTGAATGACAAGACCTACCAACATGCAATGTTGGTTTTTGCAGGAATTCCTTAAATGGTTCGTCTAGATTCATACACTTTTTTAAAAATTTCATCAAGAATTCGTCATGAGATTTATCAGAAGTTTCTCAAAAAAAAAAATCTCAATAGATTCTTCTAGGAAATAGTCCATTCTTCTAGAAATTTCTTCAGATATTTCTAAGAGATGAACCAGCCTAGGGCTGAAAATCTCTATAATAAAGTAATAATAATAAATCAGATATTCCTCCTGGGATTTCTTTAGGAAGTTTTTCGTAAGGAATTATTCATATTGCTACAAAAATTTCTGAAGGAATTCCCACAGGAATTCTTTTTGAAATATCTCTATAACTTACTACGAATTTCTTCACGAGTTTCTGAAGAAATTTCTCAAAAGATTTTTTTAGGAACAAGTCCAATGGTTTCTTCAGATATTCTTTCAGAGATTCCTCCAAAGAAAGAAACTCCTGTGGATTTTTTTTTCTTATTTTCCTTAAGGCATACCTTACAATATTAATCCAGGGATACCATCAGGAGTTCCTCCAGGAATTATACCTTGACATTTTCCAAAAATTCCTCTAGTAAATTATCAAGAGATTCTTGTAGAAGTTTATAGATTCTGAATTCTAGAGTTTTTTTTTTCAAAAATTGTTCCGGTGATCCTTCAAGAGTGTCTCCTGAGATTCTCTCAGGAAATGCTTCAGAAATTGGGCTTCGTGGCCGAGCGATTAGCGGCGCGATTCCCGCTCTAGAAGGGGGAAACTTTTCGTCAGACGGGAAATTGTCCACTGGGCCACTGGGTGTTATTTGTGTTGTTCGTTGTCTAATGTAAGTAATGTTCAGTCTGTGCGGCCTCTGGCTGAAGACGGTGTAATTGTCTTTTAAATTGCTCCAGGATTTCTACTTTGGTATTTCTCCAGTCTTTTTTTCAGGAATTTTTGAAAGTTCGTTCAGGTTTTCATTCAAGAATCTTTTCTAAAAAATCTTTTCCTTCGAAATTTTCTTCAGCATTATTTTTTTTCTAAAATTTCTGCGGAGTTTCCTTCAGAGATTTTTTTTGGGCATTATTACAAAAAATTGTAAAGCCGTTAAGAATTTATTCAAGAAATTTATCTAAGAGTTTTTCCAGAGGTATTCCCAGCAGTTTTTCTAAAGATTCCTTCAGTGCACACTTCTAAAATCCCTATAAGTATATTATTCAGGGCTGTCTTCAAGAAATCCTACACCATCCTTGTCTGCATCTCCAGTATGGTCTGCTGAATGTTGTTTGAAGATCCTTCAAAACTTGCCCTTGGGTTTCCTTCGAAATTTCTTTAAGGGTGTCCTTTAGAAATCGCTTCAGGATTTTTTCAAAACCTTTTCCAGAAATTCCTTTAGAAATTCTTTCCGGATTTTTTTCTAGAAATAACTTCCACATCTCCTCCAGAAGTATCGCATGAAATTCTTGCAGGAATTGCTCCAGAGGCATTTAAAGAATTTCTTCGAGATTTCCTTCAAAGATTACTGCAGACATTGCTTCAGGGAGCCTCGTCAAGGAATTTCTCTAAAAATAAATCAAAAACTTCTTCTAGCACTCTCCAGTAGCATCGTCAGAAGTTCTTTTAGGTATTCCTTTAGGAAATCCTGCAGTGATTCCTCCAAGAATTGTTCAATTTCTTTTGTGAATTTACAGTAGAAACTTAGAGGCTATACAAACATAAAACTTGTAGGAATTTCTGCATGAAGCCCTGAAAAGCTTTTAAGGGACTTTATAGATAAATTATTAAAAATTGGAAAAAATTAAAAATTGGGAAAAAAAAATAAAAAAAAAGAATAAGCGCTCGCGCTGGCCGTAGAGCGAAAATCGCATCAGTTTAAGTCGTATAACGATCAACGATCAAATCTGACTATACATGTCAATGGTTGCTCCTCCGTGATTGATCTGAGCTGGTAGCAATTGCACTGAGATCCAAATGAATAAGGGCTGGGACAATCCAATTATTCTCAAAGTGCAATTTAAGCAGCTCATACATTTTTGATCAATAACGGCACCGGCCACGTCCTTATAGTCAGTTGGGAAGGAAAAGGAATGTTAGAGTGTGCTTGTTGTTGCTACTGAAGACCGAGATCACCTCTGCATCCCCACAACCAACACGGACTGGGGTATTTGTTAGACGGAAAGGATGGCAGATCTGGGAGTCACCGTTGGGCCGGTGATGCGATCCATGGACAGGGGATGTTTATAGTGTTCGTAAGGTGATAGATTGAGTGGTGATTACTATGAAGGACAAGTGGCACAGTTCGCTTTGGTTGCATAACTTGTGGGCGTTATATACACTGTGCTATAGAAGTTGGAAGGAAGGGAAACGAATTTTTGCAATTCGTTTCTGGTTCTAGCGATGACTATGAACATATGATTATACAAGAGTTGTATATGTAGAGAAGAGAGAGAGAGAGAGAGAGAGAGAGAGAGAGAGAGAGAGAGAAAGTGGTAGAAAGATACAAAGTAGCATGAAAGGGACGCGCCAGGAATTGAATCCATGACCTTCTGCATACGAATCAGAAGCGGTAGCCATTAGACTACCAAGCAAGTCTAATCGCATCAGTTTAAATCGTATAATGTACTTTATGCAATTCAGTATCATAATTTCAATTTTATATTACTCATTTCAGTATTTTAATGACCTATTTCTCCGTACCGATACATTATGCAACTGAAATGAATTGCATAATGAAAAATAGTTGCATAATGTTCATTATGCAACTCATTTGAGTTGCATTATGAACATTATGCAACTCAAATGAGTTGCATTATGAAAAAAACATTGCATAAAATGTTGTATGGAACTCGTTGCTAAACTCAATTTTTGCAGCACTCTTCATAAATGTACGACTAGTGCTGAAAAAAAACTTTTTGCAACTCGTCACATTCATAACTATTATATTGTCAAGAATTATATACGGTTTAACCCGATTGATTTAGCACTTATCCCAGCATTGGCGCTGGAAATACAATTTACTCATTTTTTGTGTTGTCGTATTTTAGCTCAGATTTATGAGAATCTAACTATTTTCAGAGTAACTTTTCCAGCTTTCTTCATAAAACTGCCGCCATCTTGATTTTTCCCGCCATCTTGGATTTTCTGGTCAACTTTTTTTAACTACGAAAAACATTCGTCAACCATGACCAAGATTACACAAATTTTCGTGATTTTATATGCATTTTGGCCACTCCTACCGTTGCTGGTCCGGATCACATAACTCTGGAGCGGCTGAACTGATCCAATAGAAAATAATGGGGTGGAATTTCGGTTCGATTCGTGCTAAAATAGTTGAAATCGGCCAATGGGAAATGCCCTGCAAGTGAGTGATCTTGTCTGTACACATGGTGTACGAGAAAGGCAAAACGGATTTTCTAAGGTGAAGGTCACCAGCGTTTGGGGCTGTTCATAAACCACGTAGACCCCCTTGTAGACTTTTGACCATACAAAAATTTGAAAATTTATGTGGAGCGTAGACTTTGAGCAGACTCCCCCCCTCCTAAATGTCTACGTAGTTCATGAACGCCCCCTTTTTGTACTCTAGCAACTTTGTCCTTAACGCCGCTGGTTTCGTGGTTACGTGAAAATGACGGCACGGGAAGTGATCACATTTTGTTCTATTTTCATACAAAAGACGAATCCAAATGTATGTAAAAAACAAGCAACGCTATATGTGGTTATGAATGGTAGTTGTAATGTGTAACTAAAGATCAATCTCACTCAATGCTGACAGTAGGAGATCCCTGGGGAGACTCCTATCACAGGATGGCAGTCGGAGACATCAGCTGCCCAGCCTGCTTTGTTTTAGTGCCGCGCGTCGTCGTTCGAGTTAGTGCGAAAGGGGAAAAGCGGGAATTCAAGAATCAGTTTAAAACAGCTTCGACATGCCCCGGTTCGTCCTTGCGCGTTTTTCATTATTTTATCTTTCGGAATTCAGTTCCGTTGGCGTGGTTAGATTTTTTGAGAGCCGGAGGCCGATCCTGCTGAATTCGATTCGGTTGTTGTTGTTCTTTTTCGAGACGTCATTCGCGTGTGCCAGAGGTTGTAGGTGATTCCTACACCTGACAAATGTACCCTACCTAACTAACAAAAACTCCTTCCTGAGACAAACGTGAAGATGCAGCGATTCTCGGTCTTTATAACAACGTTTGTCTTACTAACATTCCTTCCCATCCTCGATTACCGTAAAGACGTGGCCGGCGCCGTTATTGACCTTTCTAAAGTTGAGAGCTGGTGAACTAGTCTCGAGTCCTATTCATTGGTTCTTTGTGCAATTTCGATTGCTCCGGTCAATCACGGAGTAGCAACTACGAATTGTGCGGTCATCAATGCTCGTTAGGCCTGTCCACTTTTTAAAAAAATGTTCTCTGATTCTCAAGTCCACCCACATATTTTGTTTGGCATCCTAAAAGAAGCAACTGGTCAAATTTTCAGCCAAATCCATCGAAATTAAGAGGTGCATCAAATCAATTTTGTGTTTGTCGACTATTTCCGGACTTCAAAAAATCATAGCTACACTAAAATTTGCCAAAAATTTATTCTTTCTGCACAAATTAAAAGATATATTGGGCTTTCATGAATTTTAAAAACCATCAACAAACAAATGTCACTTCGCATTCTCAGAATTTTTGCACCCACGAAACGAGATCTAGCAACCTGCGGATATGGGCATATGGAGAGAAAATCTAGAACAAAAACGATCAAGATCCCATCGAGATAGGGAGATATCGAGATAAAGAGATATCGACATATATAGGGGTAAAATTTATGCAGATTGAAGGGACCGATGAAACCATCGAGATAGGGAGAGACATCGAGATGTAGAACATCGACATGTGGAGAGGGGACTGTAGTAGAATAAGAATAGTATACATTTAGGCGCTGTACAAAGTGTAACTGCCAATTTGAATCGCTCACGCAGTGCCCTGAGTTTGAGTTTCAGTCCTGGTTTCGGAGACAGTAGGTTGTTGGCTTAACTGCCCATAATCGCATAGTTGACGTAAGCGCCACTGTAGTTTTCAACTCACTTTTAAAATTTTAACAATGAATAATTAAAAGTTTATGATTTTTTTACACGTTGATATCTAGCTAGTGATTAGATCTTGTGCTCTATTGAATAGAACTGGTCACAATTATGCACATTTGATAGATATTAGCTTGTGAGTGCTGACATTGTCAATGGTGGTTACGTCAACTATGCGATTATGGGCAGCTAAGGTCCCCTATCCACCGTGGTGGGGCTGCCACCTTAGGTATACCTTCCGGTGGAGGAGCATTCCATACTCAGCCGCTGGATGCCAGAACAGACGCTGTTTGAGCCGCACCTCCTTGGTGAACAGACACTCGGATCGTACCTCCTCAATCTAGCTGAAGTCAGAAGGACAACAGTGCCCAGGCTTCACTACCAGCTAAGCACACAACTCTTAGCTGGCGGTCTTTGTCATCGCTTGACCCGTAGAAGCAAGAGGTAGGAACTTGTGAGGATCATAGCTATGTTGGACGCTCTCCTTTTCGATATTACCCCGAATCTTTCAGTCTGTGGCAATTCAAAACGGATTCTTATGTTTTCATCCAACGTTTCGGACACAATTATTGTGCCTTCTTCTTGGGAATTAACAAAGTCCCGTTTTGTCGTTAAGGGTCTGCAGCATAGGCACCTTTGTCAATTTATGTTCCGACAATTCGCCCACTTCGTTCAAGCAGTGGGCTGATTTTCGGTGATGGGCTGATTTTTCGGAAATCGATCCGGCTCGCAGAAATGAGGTGCAGTCTGTTTCGCGCCACTTTCACACTTGTAACTGTAACTGATTTTGATCCAAATAAAGCTTGCATGACTCATATTTCTTAACAAAGTGTATCCAGATCATGTGACCTTCCCTCCACTCCACAAACAAAAACTCCATCCCGTAACCGTCGTGGAAAAGATAAGGTGATCTCGGTCTCTAGTAGCAACGCTCGTCATACTAACGTTCCTTCCCTTACTCGATGACTGTAAGGACATGGCCGGTGCCGCTGTTGACTTAATAATTTTGGAATTCTCAAAAGTGCACATTCAAATCAGTAAGCTACTACCAAGCTCCATTTGTAGGTTCTCTATGCAATTTCGATTATTCTGGTCAATCACGAAGTATCAGATGTACGGTCATCTATGCTCATGCTCATGTTGGTTTCGGACCCTCTAATCAGAACACCCTCTTCGAATGAAAGTAATCAAGTTTGTACCTTTTTATTCCGCTCTCTATTTTTTTGAAACTAGTTTTATTTTGAAAAATGCAGCTATATCTTAAAAAATGTGATAGATTCAGCAACCCAAAATCAATCAGAGACACATAACTTTGCTTTTAAGATAGAAAAATGCTATGGTCACGCCGCCGACTGAAAAAGTGGTACACGGTGCCATCGACAAATTTCAAATCGGCGCACACCTCTACCCGCGGGTTCACGTTGGAATGGAAACCGTAAATTAATCCCTACGACAGATGATACTCGTTGTGCTGTGTGTCACCGCTCCATAGAGCAGAACCTAGTGTATCTTCTCATACTCGAGTCAAGCGTTACGAATCCGTTTATTGCTCATATGGAGAATTACTCGGCTGCCGATGATGATGCAGGCAAATCACCGAATCACCGAGCACACTGCACAGAAACATAGACACATAGGATCCACCAGCGCCAGTACCAGAGTGTTTCCCCTTTAATTAATTAAAGGATTGAATTTCCTGCCGGTGTTGGTCCTGGACGAAACGGATGCGGGCGGGCGCAAGGCAATCAAAAGCTCGGGCTAGACCCCGTTTAAATCAGTGTCAGCATTAAATCAGCATTAAAACTTCCTCTATTAGCACAACTTCTGTCACATCCCCCGGAGCAGCCGAACAGCCGAACGATGAACGAGAGCCAGAATTGGCTTGGCGTTGGCAGGATTCCATTTTCATGTGCCTGAACCAAAGTAAGCCTCTTTTTCCGCCCGACTAGTGTCAACTTCAACCGACCGACCGACTGCGTTGTGAATCGAAGTGTGCGGCGGGTGAGATATGCGTCTTATTTCAGCAAGCGACTCGACTCATGGCTTGCTCATTTCAATTCGGGGTGGGCAATTTTCGGTCGGCAAGATTGATTACAGAGAGACCACTCTTCAACTGAGCGAGCGCCGATTGGCAATCAAGAAAAATCCCAACCTTGCAGCAAGCAAGGTCGAGGCTACTCACCGAAAAAGGGAATTACTCATCCACGCTGCTGTTCCTCCCCACGGGAAGCAACCGCGATGCTTGACAGAAGAAGGATCTCTGATTGTGCAATTTCACGGCTGAGTCAATCGTTCCTGGTACGGGCCGGACCAACCGCAGCATTTGCGAACATATTTCTCTGCCGCCGGTTCAGCCCAATTTACGCGGCCGCCGCCGCCGTCATCGTTTTCGTGGTCGTTGTTGTCTGCTGTTGGGAGGCTCCCAAATCGCGAGTCGAGATGGTTCCGGGAGGATGGGTTTTCCAGCGCTCGTCTTTGTTCGCAAACTCTGGAAACTTTCTGCCAACAAAGTAAGCCATTTCTCAGAACTGCGGATGATGATTTTAGGGGACGTGCTGTAATCATGTACCGGCAAAGTTTGAATTTCATGTGTGCAGTCATTCTAGCGCGAATTACAGTTGCAAGTTCATCATTTGTATTACACACAATATTCTTATAAACTTTGTGTTCCCGTACAGGAGATCACAGAGAACGCACGAAATGACATGATTTCCAACTAATATAAAAATAAACGATGTATTTGGTTAATTTGCGATGCTTCTTTGTTAGCACTAAAAATAGCGTTAGAACTGACATTAAGATAGCCACACAAATTCACTGGTGGTATGGTCATGGCTCATCCTAGCTTCTGTAAGCCTGAGCTTCTGTTATGCAGAAGGAGCGGCTAACAACAGCGCCTGTTCCTCAGGTTAGGGGTAGCTGAACAACATCCGAGTGATAGTGAAGGACACTATGCACAACTGTGCACTATGGTTCTCCGGACCCTACGAGCCATCCGTAAAGCCAACAAGCACCGGAAAGGAAACAATACAAGAATTCGTACCAGATCTAATGTCCCGTGCGAACGAAAAGGACCTACGATTGGAAGCTCAGTTCGTGGAGCTGCAGATCTCTCAAGTTTACCAGGGCCGATTGTTCAACATCAACATAATCAAAGCCTATACTGCAGAAGCATTGATGATGACAAGGACGTATTCTACGCTCAGTTCGAACGTGAGTACGGCCGCTACCCATGTCACCTCAACATTATCATAGGAGACCTGTGGCCTGTTCAGGTAGACCAGGAAAGGGGATTCGTACTGACGATCTGAATGTTCAACGCCCAAGGCATACGACTCATCTATTTCGTCACCTCCAAAACCGTACCACCGATTTCAAACATAGCCTTCCTTCTCGTTACACCTGGAGTTACTGCCGTGTCCGGAACCGCATATCCACCACGATCTTATCGATCGACGACACTTCCCCGAAATTATCGACTTCGGGATCTTTCGTGGCGCTAACATCGACTCTGTTTACCAACTGGTGATGGTCAAACTGCGCCCAAAACTCTTCGTCATCAACAATACACGAAACCAACGGCCGCTTCGGGAAGACCTAGGGTGGCTGACACAATCGGATACCGCCTCATCATTGCAGAATCTCGAAGCAACGTTGCCGGACAAGGACGAGCTCTATGAGATCCATCTAGTGATCGTAGGGTCCGAGCCGAACCAAAGGGACCAAACCGACTTCCATTCATCAGCCGAAGCATTTTTACTTGGGATTAAACATTTAACATTAGTCTAGTCTAGTCTAGTCTAGTCTACACATACACAGCCATTCATTGAAAGAATCCTGGAAAATGATAGAATCGACTACTTCTACCATTTTTCTTGTCATTATTAATGCTTGCAGTACATCGAAAATGTATTACAAGTATTAAAGCGGCCAGGCCTACTGTGCAGCGTTATTGATTATACAATAAAACCAAGGTTGTTAATCGATAAATTATCGTTATCGCCGATAAAGTTATCGTCTGTTATCGTTTATCGTCGATAACGATAACGTCTTCGGGCGGAAACATCATCGGCGATACAGTTAACTGTGGAGATTATCGACTCGATAACGTCTCCGGACATTTTTCTTCACGATCTGAACCGTTGTTGATGCCGTCTCTAGGGTAACTAGATTTATCGCAAAATTATCGAAGCTTCGTTGATCTCCGCGTTGATTTATCGTTTGAATATCGTTATCGAGAATTTATCGAGCAACCTTTATCGTTATCGAGTTTGCGTTGAGTTAACTGTCTATAATTTATCGGTTAACAACCTTGAATAAAACCATTAAACGGGGACATCTCGTACCAACCGCTCAGTTTTGTATAGAAAGCTAACTACATGAAAAATCGGTGGGGGTGACGTTGCTAAGAAGGTTAATGTCACCCCGTGGTCCTTGGAGTCCTGGGATGGAACACAGGTATTTGGTCCGTGTCCTGGCCCTAATGCCTAGGCTTAAGCGCCTAAACTCGCTCTCTGAAACGAAAAACACTACTGATCTTTCCCAATTGCATGGTCAAGTTTAACAATCAAAATATTATAAGTACTTCAATAAAAAAAATCAGAAAGATCTCACCCGATTCAGCCGTTGATTATCCAAGCATTCTCAAAAATTTATCCTTCAATCCCAGCTCGAAACAAACCCAACGTGGTGCTGTCATGAATTTGCTTTCACCTCCGTCGCGCATCATCACTGAACACCCGACCAGAAGCTCCTAACAAGATTATAACAAAATTATTACAACCGTTGTTAGAAATAACACAATTTCATATAATTTTGTTGTAAGGATTCGTATATGTGAATGACCATAACAAAATTGTAACAAAATTTGTTATTATTTTAAAAACGAAACTATAACAAAACTTGTATTATTTATTCAAATAGAAATATAACAGCATTTGTTACATTATGCATATTAAAATAATTGCCTATAACAAAATTTCGTAACACATTTATTGTAGTATTTGCTACATTTTTTGTAACAAAATAATTACAAAATTTGCTGGGTTTTTTGTATTGACGGATGTCAAAGATACAGTAGACGATAACTGCAACATGTTTACGTTTCACTTAGAGCAACATTAACGGCGGCTACTATTCGAGCAACCCGCGCAGCGCTACCATTTTGACTTAACCACTCTTTTCCACACCGGTAGCAATCAAATTAGTCACCCTGGTTCGTATCGGGAGGGCTGTCATATTTCCATAACATTTTTAGCAGCGCAACTGTCCAGCTACTATATTTGGTCACCCACCCATAGCGCTACTATTTTGCGAGCGCATCCAGCAGCGACCGGTAAAGTTTGCTGCAATGATGGAGGGCTGCCAAACGGGCTATAGAAGCGCACCGTTAAAGGTGCTCTTAGCAAACAAAAATTCGATAACTCGAATGCCTGACAGTATCAACAAACCATCAACTGACGTTAAACGAACGTGAACTTCATCAGTCTGTTCATTTGGGCAAACATGGCGCACCATTTTGACATTTGGCGGTGCGATAACTGTAAATTTGTTGCACTTACCGGACTTGCAGTTCAAAAGCATTGCAGTTAAACCATAGACTAATTTCGTTAAACCGCTTCTATAGGTAGATTGTGAACTTCATTTTGTAGAAACAAATGAAATTTCTAACGTGAAATGATGATAATGGGTTGTTTTTTTTTTATCGAAAAACTCTAAGTAAGAACACAGAAATACAACTTTGGAAAAAGTAAATTCTCAGTTTTTTTATTATTTTAAACAAGCCTCATATCTGCGTGGGAATCCGTATCAACCAGATTCGGATTTCTTTTATAGTGCTTTATCTGACGATAGCGATCGCCATCGATTCAATACAAATCGATATCGAAAGTCTCTCACTGGTTGACCGGGATTTTTCAGGCAATTTGGCCGATAAAACCCTCAAGACGAAGAGAACAAACCTGACGATAATACCCAAAGTCTTCTAAAACGACGGATATTGCATGTGCTGCAAGTTGCAACCGGACAAACAATGTTTACATTACATACTACGTTTTGTATGCCTTCCAATACTTTTGAGTTGAATTTTACACAAATGACGTATCTTTACACGCGAAAACACTAGATCGATTACAATAAAAACCAAAACAGTACTGCTGTTCGTTCTATTTTCACCAAAAAGTACACCAAGTAGTGAATGTTATTGAACATGGAGAAAGCAAAAGTGGGACTAAATCATTATAGCATGGAATTTGTTTATTCTACTATTTTGTTTCGACCTTAGGGAGCATCTATTAAGTACGTCACGCTAAAATAGGAAATTTGCAACCCTCCCTGCCTCCTCCAAACGTGACGATAAACTTGATGGATGACCCCTTATGTGATAGATTATATTTCATTGCTTAAAATTAATTCGCGAGTTTCAGCCAAAAAACGGGGTCCGGATCAATCAAACTGTGCCAATGTAATGAATGTAACCCGAGTAGGTGGAAAAATCTGATGAATAACATATTCAGCTATGATTGATTGAATTACTGAAGAGCAAAAACTGATATTGGTTTGATTGATATAAGAGGTAAAAGAACAGAAATAATAGCAAAATCTAATATGGTGAACTACTCAATAATAGCTCGTTAAGATATTACAAGATCAAAATAATAGCAGACAAGATTTGTCACTTTTTTCTAGAAAAAAAAAAATAAAAAATGTCAGCATGCAGCATCGAACCTCTGACCTTAGGATTCACAGGCGGCGATGCTTACCACTCAACTGTGGCTCGCTGTTGTAAATGATATGGGAATAAGAGCATGCGGTTCTTCGTTTTCACAGCTCAGAAAGGGACACATGGCATTTGAGCCATCTTTATGGGTGTATGTGTTTCATTTCGTGTAGAAGAGCTAAACTTGTTCTTATGTAGAAATTTTCAGCTATTTCGACAAGAACAAAAACTGATATCATATCACTTTGAGCTATTCGTGCGATATTCATTAGATTTTTGAATAACTCATCAAAATCACATCAAGCTATGACAGCAAAAAGTGTTCGATTTGAGATATGATTTAGATATTCTCGTCTACCCGGGAAGTCACAATGATGCCAATGTACTTTTAAACTGTGATTTTTCTCCGTCGTTTTTTCCCTCACACCCTGCACTTTCTCATGAACAGATTTATGAGAAGGGCGTCAATTTGCACCATTTAGATTATACTCAAACCAAGTCATTGATTGAAAGGTTCTCACGCAATTTTTTAAAGATTGGTGTTCATAATGCTCGAAGCCTCACTAAAAATATTGATAATTATCGAACACTGCTTGAAAACTCTGAATTAACTGTTTTAGCCATTTCCGAATCATGGCTTAAACCATCTATTACTAACAAATCTGTTGAGTTGCAAGGATACAAAATAATTAGATCTGACCGCTGCAATAAAAAGAAAAAGCGAGGTGGAGGTGTTGCATTCTATGTAAAATCCAATGTAAAATTTTCTGTTATTTGTAAATCGGATAGAGACTGTGATGTCGACTACTTGTTTATTAAACTTAGCCTCGCAAAGTTAGTTTGTGGCGTTGTATACAAGCCTCCAGAGGTAAGTGTGTCAAAATTAGATTCCGTATTTAACAAAATCTCAGAACTCTATTCCACAGAAGCTAATATTTTAGTAATGGGAGATTTCAATGTTAATATGCTCTTGTATGATTCGCCGAAAACTCGTTGTTTAGTTGAACATTTAAATTCATTGTCTTTCAAACTTATTGATACTTGGCCAACCTGTCATAAGTCTGGCTGTCAATCTTCAGTGCTTGACTTGGTATCAGGTAACTGCACTGGTAATATCAGTAATGTTTATCAGTCGTCTGTTGGAGGTATCAGCGATCATGATATAGTTTGTGTTGACTATCGGTTTAAAAATTCAAAAGCAAAACCTGTGGAATACTGGGCCCGAGACTACCAGAAAATCAATACTGACTCTTTTCTATCTGATCTACGCAATTGCTGTTTTGATAGAATATACTACTGCTCTGATGTCAACGAAAAACTTACATGCTTCAATGAAATGTTGTTTTCTACTATTGATAGGCATGCTCCTTTGAAGAAAAAGGTTGCTAGAGATCCTAGTTATCCATGGATAAACAACTATATTAATCGAATGTTTAAAAATCGTTCTGAAGCTTATGAGTGCTGGAAAAAAGATAAAAATAATACTCGGAAATGGAAGAATTTTACTTGTTTACGAAATTTGACTAATCGTGAAATCAAACGCGTTAAACGCGAATACTTCACTTCTCAACTTAACGCGGACTTACCCGCCAAAACGTTATGGAAAAATATAAAACGCTTAGGGCTGACGCAAACGAATACCAGAATGGGTGGTGGAGATGTGAACGCTACGACCCTCAACAATTACTTTGTTTCTCATTATACACCAGTCAGTTTTGTTGAAAATTCTGATAGTACAGAGTCACACTCAGAGTTCTCTTTTCGTGGAGTAACTTGCAACGAAGTTCTCGAAGAATTTGCTACAGCATCATGTGATTCGATCGGAGATGACCTAATTCCTTTAAATATCCTAAAAATATCTTTACCAGTTACCTTACCGCTCATTACTAATTTGATGAATTATTGTATAACCTGCTGTGAGTTTCCGGAAGCTTGGAAAGTTGCAAAAGTCATTCCAATAGAAAAGGTTGATAATCCAACCACCGAAAATGAATTTCGCCCGATTAGCATCTTGTGTGCTTTATCGAAGATTTTTGAGTCGATCCTCTCTAAACAACTGAAGGAATACCTATCAAATAATAACTTGTTGTGTCCCTTACAATCAGGATATCGAAAATCTTGTAGCACTGTGACTGCTTTGATTAAGGTTGAGAACGATATTAGAGAAGCGCTAGATAAAAAGATGGTCACAGCCATGGCACTACTTGATTTCAGTAAAGCTTTCGATACAATTAGTCATAGCCTTCTTTGTGATAAACTGAAACACAATTTCAAACTGGACTCTTTATCAGTTGGTTTACTGAATTCTTATCTGTCACGTCGTTCACAATACGTGTACTTCAATAACACAACATCTGACAGAATATTTGTTCCCTGTGGTGTACCCCAGGGATCCATTCTAGGTCCGCTTCTATTTTCTATGTACATAAATGATCTACCGTTGATGCTAAATTATTGCAAATTCCATCTTTATGCTGATGATTGTCAACTTTATTTATCTGATTCAATGTCCAATTTAGCGCATACTATCATGAAAATTAACAGCGATATTCAAAGGGTTTTGGATTGGTGTAAAATCAACGGGTTGGTATTGAACTCGAAGAAAACACAAGCAATTATTTTCTGTAATCAACGTACAAGAATAACGTGTGCTCCCAAAATAAAAGTGGGCAGTGACCAAATTGAATACTCTGATACTGTGAAAAATCTTGGATTAATTATGGATAGCAAAATGAGCTGGAAAGACCAAGTGAACGCTGTATGTAATAAAGTGTACAAAGCTCTCCACTCTCACGTTGCTGTAAGAAGTAGCACTCCACAGCATATACGTCTGCTTTTGGCAAGATCCCTTATAGTTCCGATTTTTGATTATGGGGATGTCTTATATTCACTAGTCTCTAAAATGAATTTAAGGAAACTTCAGCGAGCTTTCAATACAGTTACAAGATATGTTTTTAACCTAAGCAAATATGATCATATATCCGGGTATGCAAATGCTATACTAGGTGTAAATTTCACTAGTCATCTAAAACTTCGGGTTTGTACACAAACTTTTAAAATTCTAAATGACCCTCCAGTCTACCTAAAACATTGCTTTTCATATGCACGATCTATGAGAGGTCCTTTATTGATTGTTCCGAGATGCTCTTCTTGTGGACTAAAAGATTCGTTTCGTCATCGTGCTATCAGCGCCTGGAATCAATTACCGAGAACGTGTAGGTGTGAGAGAAACTATAATTCATTTAAAAACAGTGTTAGTTCATATTTCAATTAATAGTGAAGTACATCGGCATTATTTATAATCAATAATAGCATATACTTTGAAAACCATTAGGAGGTTACTTGTGCTGTTATACTCTATTATAATAATATTATAATAAAAAAAAAAGTGGAATATAACTAAATTATATCTACAGCTGTTATCATATCTGCATATGATATAATTGTGATAGATTTAAACAAAATTACTAACGACAAATCATGTCTATTACACGTTAACGAGTTCAATATGACGTCATACTACCCCGCTCGGGTGCACCTGACAAACAAGGATTTGAATGAGGAAACTGGCAATACGTAGAACCAGTAAAGCTTTTATCACCGCCTTCTTCAAGTGTTGTAATGGCCTCATTGGCAGAGGCGTCAGATAGCTACCGATGGTAGGTGTCTTTGTTCAAATCCCATTCGGATCCGAAAATTTGATAACGTACTGGAAACTTTTTTATGTCACCTTCTTTTTCTAAAAATAGAATAACACACATAAAAATATTTACAGAAGTTATTACATTTTTGTTCTTTTCATATGGCAACTTTGTTAGAATTTCTGTTATTTTAACTACTAACGGTACATGTTTTATAACAACCCTTGTTATAAAAAAATATTGTAACAAAATAACACAGCTTGTTATAATTTTGTAACGTCCATCTAGTCGGGCATCGCCGGACCATGCGCCAGAAATGAACTTTATTACTATTATTTGTTCTTCACAAAACTCCGTTATCCGTTGTGATCTGCTTTGAACTAGTCTTTTTACACCCATGTGCATACTTTTAACACATTTTTCATTATAACTCCACGGTAACTGTGACGTAATAGGACTCCCGATTGCGACGGCATTCTACATAGTTGCACTCCAAACTCATCTCTTTCTTGGGATTAAACATTTAACATTAAACATTAAACATCCATCTGTCCGCCACAACAACACTCACAAAACTGAAAATTCTGGCTCCAGTTGTCGAGCACGCTCAAATTAAAGCAACCAGTATAAACGCTAAAAGCAATGCATTCAGGATGTGTGTTGTATTAAATTTGTTTTGAATTACCTATTATAGATACTACAGAGAGGACTACTGAAGTACAGTTACAGCAGCCATCAACGACAGAGCCGAGAGCTTTGCCGGGTGTATGGAGCAGAGCCTAAAGAACAATGGGATTGACAAAGAGTGGCGAGAGATTTTACAGGAGAAGAACGCAGCGCGGGTGGTCATGCTTCAACATAGAACCCGGAGTCCAGTCTTGTAAACATTCGACACTTTTCATTACCTACATTTCGGTGCCGCAGTCGGGTGTCAGCTTGCTTTGTTACATTCATACGCTACCGTTACTCTTACACACAACACGAGCGATAGGACGAGGATCAATAAACATAAAAAAAGGTTCAAATCAATGTCGTCTAACACAATGACATTTGTCCAATTCTAGCTTTTTGCATGGATTCCAGCCAATTCCGATTATGAATGTTAATATGTATTAGTTTATTCTTGCTTGTTGAAATAAATACGACACACATATGGCCAACACAGCTCTCATTGAGGAAGACGACAGGAATAACGATAGGTGTACCGTCTCCCGAAGCCGCAATCGTGATCAAGTGCATTCGTTTGACATTTTTGTTTCGAACGGTAGTTTGATTGCTTGTGTTGCGTTTTTATTTTTTTTTTTTATTTATTTTTTATTTTTTTTTTTTTTTATCTGTATAGGGCACTACATGAAATTCTCGCCTTCTCTTTCACTCGTACAGAAATTTTGTAAACAACAAGGCCAAGAAACGTCAAAATCCCATACAAAATCAAAACAATGCAGTGCCCTAGGCTAGTTCATCTCGGGACCCACGCTTTACTTACCTTCCGAAGGAAGAACTCACTATTTTTTTTAGTTTGTCGGGAGTGGGATTCGATCCCAGGTCCTCGGCGTGATAGTCAAGTGTTCTAACCATCACACCAGGTCCGCTCCACCTAAACTTGTGTTGCGAATGTCGGAGACAAAGGCAGCCGAATATCGACGAAAAGGTATCAATGACTGTGATCTCTAACAAACCCGGACAGAACGTGGAACATTACAAACACAAGCGGAACCACAGACAACAGACCCGCCTCTGTCGGAAGAAGAAATGCTACCAGGGAGAAGCAGAGTGTGAAAAAATGGATTTGCTGTGCCGTCTTCAAGAATTACAGTAGTTCAACCAGTAGCTCCACGCATCCCGAAACGATTCCGTGCCACGAGCCAAAAAGTGCCGGGATAAGCACGGGAGCCAGAGCCTTTTGACGGACCAACGTGAGGTGATCGAAAGGTAGAAGCAACACTTCGACGAACACCGGAATGGTGCAGAAAACGCAGGCACTGAGAATCATATCAACGAGGGAAGCCAACCAACTCCCACGCTGGGGGAAGTTAAGGATGCCATTCACCATTGTCGTTAGAGAAGCTGGTAAGGATGGATTCGCAGCTGAACTCATCAAGATGGGCCCGGAAAAGTTGGCCATTGTCTGCACCGACTAATTGTCAGGATCTGGGAAATGGAACAACTACCAACCGAAAAAGTGGATGAAAAGTGAAATTTGCGCCATCCACAAAACAGGCGACCATTCGGAGTGTGAGAACTTCAGAGTGATCACCATCATGAATGCTGCCTTCTGCAGTCCTGCGAATAATCACGACCACCACGAGACAATCACTTGAACCGCTTTCTGGAATCACCCTTCCCAAGGTGATACGAACCAGCTAGCATGTCACGTGAATAACTCAGATCCCAAAGCGTCATCTCTTCATCGACTGCGAGGCAGCATACAAAAGTATCGATCGTGCAGAACTGTGCAAAATCATGCACGTGAACGGTTTTCCCGGGAAGCTTACAAGATTGATTAAAGCAACGATGGACGGCGTGTAAAACGGCGAAAAGATTTTGGGAGAACACGCCAGTTCGTTCGAATCTCGAAGAGGATTGCGATAGGTGATGGACATGGATAGGTGAGCAGGCATGGATGCTGTTTTACATTACGATAAAGGATGTCGTGCAGAGAGCCGTGAGTAACAGCCATGTTGCGATTGTCAACCGATCCGACCAATTCATTGCGAGATGGATATCATGATTCCTTCCATGGTAACCAGACACAATCGTTTAATACAAGGAGGTACAGTTACAGGTGGCGCAGATAAACATTGCGAACCACTAGTTGTCTCTTTTGTTCTACCGCCGATCCGATACAACTTGAATAGTAAAGTTATTATTTGAGTTCGGCGCCATGTTACAAAAATTAAAGAAAGTAATTATTACAAAGAAATAACACATCACAACATATAGAACCTTATAAATGCACAAATAAGAGACATCACAAGTTGAACCAGCACAACACATAACATAGATGTGCCCTGTTATCCAGATGGATAACATCTTCCGATCACAGGATTATGAGGTTTCATTAATTGGTTTGGGTCCATCAGTTATCCTGGAATTGTTTATTATTTGGCAATTTGCCTTTTAGTTCACAGTCTTGGCTTCTGTGTTCATAGCTTGGTTTTCTCTAGGAAAACTAATCCTAATCGGGCATCCCGTTTCGGGTTTCATATTTAGAGTTCTATGACTTGAAGTCTGTGCCAGGGAAAGGTTTACTTCTCTTGTATTTAATCGCGGCCCGAAATGGCCTAAATGTTGGCAATCGAAATAGGATTGCACTTAATGGGCTTCTATTCTGCCAGAACCCTATGAATGTGCATTAAAATTTGGGCATAGATTGTGTTACGGGTATAAATATTTGTTACAATAATAACTCTCTAAAACGAAAGCTCTCATTTTTTAGTAACGCCCATGCCGCACAGGGACTGTGTTGGAAACACACTTTTTTTAAATTGCTCATACGCTCACATTTTTGCAAAATATCAATATTTTTCGGTATTTGAAGGTGGTTTATAAACCCTGTGAGGGTGCCATGTCGAAATTATTGTAAAATACATGCTCATGTGAGCGTACGAGCAATTTTAAAAAAATGTGTGTCTCCAACACAGTCATGTGCGGCATGGATGTTTACTAAAAATGTGCAGGCCGAACACATTTTTGAGCGAAGGCGTTTTTGCGTGAAGACAGAATAAAGTGTGTTTAAAGTTTAATATACGTGCGTTCTTTGTGTTACATGTTGAATTTTTACTTGTAAATATTCCCCTTGTAATAATTAACATTTATAGGGTTCTGGCAGAATAGAGGCCCATTAAGTGCAATCCTATTTCGATTGCCAACATTTAGGCCATTTCGGGCCGCGATTAAATACAAGAGAAGTAAACCTTTCCCTGGCACAGACTTCAAGTCATAGAACTCTAAATATGAAACCCGAAACGGGATGCCCGATTAGGATTAGTTTTCCTAGACAAAACCAAGTTATGAACACAGAAGCAAAGACTGTGAACTAAAAGGCAAATTCCCAAATAAAATACAATTCCAGGATGACTGATGACCCCAAACCAATTAATGAAACTTATCATCCTGTGATCGGAAGATGTTATCCATCTGGATAACAGGGCACATCTATGTTATGTGTTGTGCTGCGTCAACTTGTGATGTCTCTTATTTGTGCATTTATATATATGTTGTGATGTGTTATTCCTTTGTAATGATTATTTTCTTTTATTTTTGTAACAAAGTCTGGTCTATGCTAAAGCATTTTCGACCAACCACTAGCAGACTCTCTCGTTCATGCACTTCTAAATAGCTGATCGGATCATCCAGGAAGCCTCTGCCAAAGGAGGAGACTCGGGTCATGACACGGGAATAGCCCCTCGATGATCCCCTCCAACAGCTCCGGAGACTTCTCGGTGGGAGCCATTACTCCTCATATCTCAGCTATCACCGACCCTGACAGAGTCCCTCACAGAGAAAAAAAATCTACTCAGTGGCTGAGTTGGTCTTACTCAGAAATCGAAATATCCTTTGTTTTCTTACTCAGTTTTCGTTAAAAGTGGAACAACCCATTCACAGACAAACAGACGTAACTCTTAGAGGAAATTCATCAAAAACTTTTGCCCGGTGTCATTTTTATGAGAACACTGCCACCTGTTGGTAGAACCGCGCGCGACACTGTCGGCCATGATGGATTTGATTTGACGTTTTGCTGACACGCACACTACTACACAAATTGCCTGTAATTTTCGTTTGCATCATTCAGCAACGTGTACACTGGCAAACGTCAAAGCGATCGAACACTAGCGCATCTGGTGGAACGATCGCGCAAATCACATGAAATTTGATTTGATCGTTAAATGGGAGTGATACACAAATTATGACACGCAAAAATCGACCTTTTTCAACCCCCCCTCCCCCCCATGTCACACTTTTTGTATGGGACCTCGGCAATTTTTGTATGGGTCGTCACGTTATGCAAAACCCCTCTCCCCCCTAAAAGCGTGACGTAATTTGTGCATGACCCCATGCATGTGCCAAGCCGTTTTGAGGAGTGTTACGTCTGTTTGTCTGTGACCCATTGCCAATGGGTTGTCCCACTTTTAGCCGAAACTGAGTAAGATATCAAAGGATTTTTCGATTTCTGAGTAAGGACAACTCAGTCATTGAGTAGAAATTTTTCTCGGTGCTCATAGCAGGGCGTTTGCTTGCCTTTATCTCAGTCTTGAGCGCGACAATGTGAACCGCAAATGGCACTCGTCGTTCATCTTGCTCTTCATTGGTACCTACTTGCTCACGGCATACATTTGCCTAGCTCGTAGGCAAGTGAGGCACAGGTTCGCCATCGCTTGAGTCCACCAGTAGTGCCGGTGGTCTCTCATACCTTGGGTGCATGGTCACATCGCATGCACGTGGGAGTACCGCAACGAACTCGTTTCCGCTAAAATCGAGTAAGTTTCACTCACAGCGGAACGCCTCCCTAAATACCTCGTCGTTGAAGTATGAGGTACATCCTGTGAGGGCTTGGCTTTGGCCTGGTTGTCTCTTCTCCGCTCGCTGCCTGCTCTTATTGTAGTTGATACTGTAGCGAACCGCCAGGTGATCGCTGTCAGTGTGGCCATCATCTACTCTTCAGTTTGAACTACTTGTTAGTCCAGGACTACAAAACTAGCGTCGATAATCGACTCCGTTCCGACTAAAGGTACTTTTAGTACCGACATTAATCAAACCCGCATCTAGCAGGATCTGACCCCATTGCTGACTCGTGAAACATTGGCAGTGAAGTCACCCGCTATTACCACAGGTCATCGTCCTGTCAGCTCTGCCGTCATACAGTCCAGCATATGCGTGAACTGCTAGATCTACCAACGTGGAGGCGCATAGCAGCTACAAAAGAAGACCTCGTATACCTTGGCGACCACGAACCCCTCGTAGGTAGTAGCTGATCAACTAGTTTGACGTTGCTCCTCATTGCATTCATGACTTACGAGTACTTGGACGCTTCAGTCTTAATGACGAGCGTGTCACCCTTCTCGCAAATGGCACCTGCTCAACGTTTCTTAGTCTTGGTATATCTACGCAACTGCACGCTTCTTTTTTTTCGTTCAACTAAGGTTCAGGGCGTCCTTCCCCTGACTCGCCCTAACTTGTGGCTACTGAGGACCAATCAGTGGTTGCAACCCCCTGTTCCCTTTGACCCGGGGCAGACCAACCTTGTCAAGCCCACCCGTCCCATTTTTACCAGGAAGCCTGGCTGAGGTCCGACTTTCCGGCTATATTACCGACCTTCGAGGTTAACCGTTACCTATCCTTGCGGGCGCCACCTAGTTGCTCCTTACCTGATGGCTGCCTCACACGTTTCTGCGATTGCTTGTCAAAAGCACTATCCGACTATCCGCGAAAGTGAAGGCTTCCGTCTGGGTAGACTTCGCGGGTTCTGCCGCTGCCGCAGTTCCCACGAGTTTCTCATGGTCTTGCTTAGCTGCCATAGTTAACTTAAGGTCCATGCTGATGTTGAACTTCGAGGACGCAAAGTCAGTGTTGGAGTCAAGCTTCTGCGCAGCCACCTCTATCGCAGTAAGCCCATCCACCCGTTGCCTTTCCCGACATGCTAGCCGGAGAGGAAATGTGGTTTCTTACGCTGGCACTTCGTGCGCAGCTACCTCCACCTCCTTCTGCTTTCCTTAAAGGCTTCCTTAGCCTCCATCATGTGAAAATGTTAACCTCGCCACTAACTTAACACGCCACTTTGTGGAGCGGATCTGGTTGGATGGTTAGAACACTTGACCAGTGAATCAAAATTCAACCATCGCGCAACAATAATGACAATGTCGCAACCTGTATTTGTTGCGACAAAACAACACATGCGACATAAGTTTGTCCCAACTTGAAAAAAATGGGATTAACATCGTACACCACGAGTTTAGAGATTTTTAAGCCTTGCATTGCGATTTTCGAACGGTAACTTCGAGTCGGTAAACACTGCAACTCTGATGAAGCTCTATCATCAAACAGTTTCGACTTTGGGTTAGCAATAATTGATTATTCACGAGTTGAAAAGTGCGCAACAAATTCAGCTTCCATTTTGTTTGCAACAAAAAAAATCGAGATCATGTCAATATCTGTTACCAGTAGGGATAAAGACTAATCGTCGCACCTTCTTTGTTGCTTGTTTTGTGCCTCTTTTGTCTGACAATTCTCTTCACTGCACTTGACTATCACGCCGAGGACCTGGGATCGAATCCCACTCCCGACAAACTCACAAAATGTGAGTTCTTCCTTCGGAAACAACGTGGGTCCCGAGATGAACTAGCCCAGGGCTAAAAATCTCGTTAATACAGATAAAAAAAAACTCGTCACTTTGTTTATCTTTCTTGTTATTGTAGCTGCTCATACTAAATGCCACGATACCCTCAAGGCTCCGTAAACGATCGAGCATCATTTTCCCACCTTCGAACATTCATTCCTCGACACGATCACTTGACGCCTTGGATTGGAGTAACCCCGTTTAATGAACTCACGCCATCGGAACTGGACATCCGAAGTGCTATTCTAAGCCGGCCACTACACGACTGACTCGCAGAAGAAGGGGTTCTCTAAGTCCCAGGATTACAGTTCTTGCTGGCCCCGGCTGTGTTCAGACTAGCCTACTAGACTAGAGTATTCCACTAGCCCTCAGGAGGGACAACGTAAAGCTCGTCCTAGTACAGCAAAGCTGCTTCCGTAATTCTAGATCATATACCGAGGTGGTCGTTGGTACCGAATATTGTTAACAAGAAGAACTTTGGACACATCTTGATCATCATTTCATTGTTCTTGCAAAACTGCAAATAACATCTGGTTTTAGTCACAAGCTTTCCTCACATTGCATGGGTCTAAAAGTGTTGGGTGGTCGCCATGAATGCTATCTGGGTTAACGAAACAACATTAAAACCTTCTTCTTCAATAGTTCTCCCACTTAACACTGTGTCATTATCCATCCCTGGAATCGATTAAACAGCAGAATCAATCGAAAGACGACATCCACTTTGACAAACGGCTATCCCGGAGCCACTTGGTAGGTAGGTACTGACTGACGCCGCTATGATCTGCATGCTAAAAGCAAATCCATTTGCCTCAAGAAGAGTGAGTGCCCTGTCTCCCGTCGTCCGATCCGCATCTCGCCCGTAGTAGTATGTCATGCTTGCGCGAAACTACAAATCTCCCTTCTTCCATCTCGTCTTCTGATAGGTTACCTACCATATTAAACCCGGCAGCACTCTGAGCACCATTGTTATGCATGTACGGACTGTTATTGCTTTTCTAATACGCTCTACTTTTCGTGGCTACACACAGGTCCCCTCCGCCAGTCGCTTTCGGCACCTCTCCTCCTCCTCAGAGTCATTGGTCAATCCGCGAGATTATCTTCCAGGTTTCTTTCTTTCGCTCAGTGCTCCTCCTCAATGCGTGCATTTCACAAGTCGATCATCGTCGTCTTCGTCGCCGGCGCAACTCCCCTATAGGGGAGCACTTGTTAAGAAGAGGAAAACGTCGAAGAAGGAGCGAAAAGCACACGGCAGCTCGTCACGTCGTCTTCGTCCCCTCCGCTGATGGTCAGTCATAAAACGGTCAAGACATTATTCTCCGTTTATGTCTCTGGCTGGAAGAGCGCAGTCCAATACCAAACTCAGTCAGTCAGGTCTAAAATCTGCACAAACACATTTCCTCGTTTAAATTCCTGCCTAGTTTTCCGCGGGACCCGCTCGTTGTGCATTATCTGCCTCCTCAGTCGAACGTCGCATTGTCGGAATCATCGGGAGAAAAGCGGGAGAAGGCTTGCTCCAACAAATGGTCATCGCAGTAGGCTAAAGCGCGCGGAGGTTCGTCGCTTGACAACAATAAAATGAAATGTTTGGCTATTTTTTCACCTCTGTAAGTACTTCTCTTGTTACTTCTATTTTGCATGGTTCCGTGCGTGTGTAAGCACACTGCTGTACTGCTCGCTCTCGTCGACTGTTAATTTAAAAAGCAACCGAATTAACCGAAAAGTGATTGAATGAATCGCTTTTTGGCATTTTTCCGCGCGCCTTTCAACCGCTCGCTCGCGCGCATGTCCAAATCGTTCATTCATCGGGACGTTTGCTTGGTCCCCGAAAAAAGGAAAGAAAGAAATTCAGCAGTTTGCCCGACTTTTTTCGGTTTTATTTCTCCCTCGAGTGTTATTGTGGTCCGATCTAGCAAGCCTGGATTCGAGACCGATCGTCGTCGTCGTTGTCGTCGTCGCTGAAGTCGCAGCAGGCCGCGCCACTGCTCTTTATACATAAAATCGCGTTTAACTGTTCCTCCTGAACTGAAATGACGAAATCGCACTCACGATTCATGCTCAGCTCAGGCTGGCCCCAGCGCGTCGGAAGGGAATCGATTAGCATAGTCGTAACGATCGCAAATTTATTTTTTTTCCTCCGTGTAGTTTTTGGGCGCTTGCAGAGCAATAACTAGAACCCCGTTAGAATAATAGGAATTTCATGCTTTCAATGATTAGGTTCGAAGCATGACGTTTCTCGATCGATCCCATCAGGGAACCTGTACTTGAATACGGAGTTGATGGGTATTTCTCTTTTTTTTGCGCAAATGGTTAGCGTGCAACCGCAATACTCGTGGAACACATTAAATCTGGACTTTTTGTTGGTACATGATTACACGGTTCCCATAATCATCGTTGTTTGTGCCCGTTTTTCATTTTCTTCTTTGCTTGTTGAAGTTCTCCCTAGAATTTGGCTTGCTTTTTTATTTGAGGTACTTGTGAGCATTTTCACAGTTGACAACTTATATGAGAAGACGATTCTCAACTCGCAGTTCGGGTTAAGGTGAATATATAAAGGTGAATATATATAGCCACCCCTCGAACTTTCAAGAGCACAAATCTGAAGAACCAAATAATGGATTGTGATGAAAAGTTGATTGATTGGTCACCACCAGCGGGTGACCAATCGATCAATTTTTCAGCGTGGTGAGACATTGGGTTCTTCAGATTTGTGTTCTTGTAAATTCTAGGGGTGGCTTCGTTATATATTCACCTTAAATGGTTCATTGGTGAGCTTATTCCATACTATTTTTTATCTGTATTAACGTGACTTATAGTCCTAGGCTAGAAAGAAAAAGCAAAAAGTTGCAAGAATGGTGGAATGGCACGGTAACGACTGGATAGTTCAGATCCCCCCTCTGCCCAGCAATTGCAATTGAAAACTTGGCACGTAGAACTGCCGATCTCTCAACTTCATTGCGAGCACCTACGTAATCGCCAATCTACTGAAGGACCGCGGGTTCGGTACCGCAGAGCAGCAGAAAGGCCCATTCCTCAACATCAACAGCACTCTCTCTGGAAGCACTACTGATCATGACATGGACGCATTCTACGCGCAGTTTGATTCACGTTCAACCACGTTCTGATTGACGGACAGCACTTATCCAACATTTGTGATGGCATAAGGTGTAAGCATGGATGTAAGTCACCGGATGCTAATAGCTTGCTCTTTGATTGGTGACGCCCACTTCCCTCCTTGTCTCTTACAGTTATTTCTTAGATTAGGTATCCAGGCTCGTCTAGACATTCCCCGGAATCTCGTCCAGAGATTCTCCGGAATCTCGTCCAGAGATTCTCCGGAATCTCGTCCAGAGATTCTCCGGAATCTCGTCCAGAGATTCTCCGGAATCTCGTCCAGAGATTCTCCGGAATCTCGTCCAGAGATTCTCCGGAATCTCGTCCAGAGATTCTCCGGAATCTCGTCCAGAGATTCTCCGGAATCTCGTCCAGTGATTCTCCGGAATCTCGTCCAGAGATTCTCCGAATCTCGTCCAGAGATTCTCCGTAATCTCGTCCAGAGATTCTCCGTAATCTCGTCCAGAGATTCTCCGGAATCTCGTCCAGAGATTCTCCGGAATCTCGTCCAGAGATTCTCCGGAATCTCGTCCAGAGATTCTCCGGAATCTCGTCCAGAGATTCTCCGGAATCTCGTCCAGAGATTCTCCGGAATCTCGTCCAGAGATTCTCCGGAATCTCGTCCAGAGATTCTCCGGAATCTCGTCCAGTGATTCTCCGGAATCTCGTCCAGAGATTCTCCGAATCTCGTCCAGAGATTCTCCGTAATCTCGTCCAGAGATTCTCCGTAATCTCGTCCAGAGATTCTCCGTAATCTCGTCCAGAGATTCTCCGGAATCTCGTCCAGTGATTCTCCGGAATCTCGTCCAGAGATTCTCCGGAATCTCGTCCAGAGATTCTCCGGAATCTCGTCCAGAGATTCTCCGGAATCTCGTCCAGAGATTCTCCGGAATCTCGTCCAGAGATTCTCCGGAATCTCGTCCAGAGATTCTCCGGAATCTCGTCCAGAGATTCTTCGGAATTTCGTCCAGAGATTCTCCGGAATCTCGTGAAGAGATTCTCCGGAATCTCGTGAAGAGATTCTCCGGAATTTCGTGAAGAGATTCTCCGGAATCTCGTCCAGAGATTCTCCGGAATCTCGTCCAGAGATTCTCCGTAATCTCGTCCAGAGATTCTCCGGAATTTCGTCCAGAGATTCTCCGGAATCTCGTCCAGAGATTCTCCGGAATCTCGTCCAGAGATTCTCCGGAATCTCGTCCAGAGATTCTCCGGAATCTCGTCCAGAGATTCTCCGGAATCTCGTCCAGAGATTCTCCGGAATCTCGTCTAAAGATTCTCGGGAATCTCGTCTAAAAATTCTCCGGAATCTCGTGTAAAGATTTCAAGGAATCTCGTCTAAAGATTCTCCGGAATCTCATCCAGAGATTCTCCGGAATCTCGTCCAGAGATTCTCCGGAATCTCGTCCTGATCACCGCTTGCTGTTCCGACTTTCGAATGATCACAACCATCACCTCAGTTATGTGGTGAACCAACTCCAGTTTCTGGATCTCATCCACGCCTCCTTAACTTGATCGAGTGGGCAGTAGTCCAGAATTTTCTGCTGAATTCCTCCGGGAATTTCTATGGGGGAATTCATTTATGAGTTGTTATGAAAATTCCTCCAGGATTTCTTCCAGGAGTTTTCCTTCAGGAGTTTCTATGAAATATGTTTATGAGTTTCTACGGTAATTCCTCCAAAAGTTCCTATGCGAATTCCTCAAGGAGTTGTAATAGATTTTTTCAGGAGTTCCTGAGAGAGAACCTCCAAGAGTTCCTATGGAATTTCTCCCGGAGTTCCTATGGAAATATTCCAGAATTCCCCATGAGAATTTCTCCAGTTATTCCTTCGGGAGATTCAAGGCGATTTTTTTCAGGAGTTCTTTTGGATTTTTTTTTTCAGAAGTTCTTCAATAATTTTTGCAGTAGTTGCTACGAAATTTCTTCCAGGATTTCCTACGGAAATCCCACTAGGAGTTCTTATGGGAGTTTCTTCAGATATAAATACCGAAATTCACTCAGGAGCTCTTACTGGAATTTCTACAGGAGTTTCTACGGGAATTTCTCGTAGAGGTCCTACGAGAAATACTCCTGGGGTTTCTGTAAAAATTAATCAAGCAGTTAATGCGGGCCTTACTTCGTTCCTGCGGGATTGTGAGTACCTACGGCATTTGCTGAAGTATTTCTTCCAGAAGTTTCCATGGGAATTCTTCAAAAGGGTGATACGTGAATTCCTTCAGAGGTTCCCACGGGAGTTTCTGAGGAAATCCTAGATATTGCAGGATTTCCTAAAATGGGAAACCCATCAGGAGGTTCTTCGGGGATTTCTTCATTTCTCTTCGTTTTCTTCTTCTTAGCGTATCATCCCTACCGCGACAAAGGCTGCCTCTCAGCTTAGAGTTCTATGAGCAATTCCAGTTTCCTCTGGTAATGACCATTTTGCACCATTTTGACTAGCGATCGATCGGGAATCGAACCCGTCACCTTCAGTATGATCGTGCTCAATACACACGCCTTTACCCCTATAGCCACAGGCCTGAATTTCTTCATATGTGACAACCGCAACTCATCCAGGAGTTCCTAAGGAAAATTCTCCATTTCTGCGGAAATTCCTTCAAGAGTCCTAATGGGTATTCCGCCAGGATTTTCCGAGGAAACTCCCCAGAGTTTCTTACGGGAAATGCTCCCGGAGTTCCTTTTAAAACTCCTCAAGAAGGTAATACGTGCTTTTCTGCAGGAGTTCCTTCAAAAAAATCTCTAGATATTCCTACGAGAAACCCTCCAGGCCAGGAGTTGTTATGAAATTTTCTCCAGGAATGAAATAAATACTGGATTTCCTGCAGGAGTTAATACTGGTTTTCTTTCAGAGGTTCAAATGGGAATTTCATAAACAGTTACTACAGCAATTCTTAGAGTTCTTTCTACGGGAATTCATCAAGAAATTCGAATAGGAATACCTTCTAAGTTTCTTACGAAATTGCCTCAGGAGTTCCAACGGAAATTTCTCCAAGAGTTTCTATGAAAGTTCTTACGGGATTTTTTTTTCTAGGAACTCTTACAGGAATGTCTCCAGGTTTTCCTTCAAGTGTTCTAATGGGAGTTCCTCCAAATTATAATACTGTAATTCCTCCCGGAGTACTCAAGGAAATTCCTCCAGAAGTTCCAAGAAGTTAAGATGCAAATTCTTCGAGTAGTTTCTACGGCAATCATCGAGAATTTCATTAGGAAAATCCATAAGAAGTTTCTGAAGGGGATTCCTCCTGGAATTGATACGGCAATTTCTCCCGGAGTTCCAACGGGAATATAGGCAAGAGTTACTATGGAAGCTCTTCTAGGAGTTCCTACGAAAACTCTCTGTGGATTTCCCACGGAAGTTTCACTAGACAGTACTGCTAAATATCAAGAATGTCACGTGACTTTGACATTTGAGTATTGCAAATCAGGTCTCTCAGTAAGAATAGTCATTTGCCGTTAGGTTTTCGTTGTCTATTTTTGATTACTATAGGTGGATGAAACTGAATGGTAACATATTTTTTCTTGGAAAGAACAACAATGAACGAATTGCATTTTCGAAAAATGTTGACATTTTACAAAATTGCCTCTAGTAGTAACGACGAGAATTCCTCGAAGATTCGATCCAAGGATTACTCCAGGAATTCTAATTTAGAGATACAACGGGAATTTCGAAATTCCTTCCGATTGTAATACATACTCGAATTCCTCCCGGACTACTTGCCAAACTTCTACCAGCAAGTTCTACTGATTTTTTCCAGAAGTTACTATGGGGGTTCTCCAGGAGTTCTTCAGGAAATACCTCCAGGCTTTTCTATGGAAATGCATCAACGAAATAATTCGTGGAGGCTTTCGTGATAAAATTGCTTGAGGAATTCCTGCAGAAATTTCTCCAGAGATTCTAGGAGAAATACCTGGAGGAATTCCTGAAGAAATCCCAAGAGAAATTTCCGAAGGAATACCTGGTGCATCCGAGAGGATTTTATAGGGGCATCCCTGGAGGAATCTCTGAAGGAACTCCTGGAAGAATCTGGAGTAATCGCTGGAGGATTTTTTTGAGACATCCTTGGAGGCAATCCTGGTAAAAGCCCGGGAGGAATCTCTGGAGGACTTCAAGGAGAAATACTTGGAGGAATCACTGAATGAATCCTTAGACAGATTTCTGGACAATTTCTGGAAAATTCCCAGGAGGGTTTCCTGGAGGAATCCGTGAAGAATTCTTGGTGGAATACCTGGAGGAATCGTTGGAGGAATTCCAGGAGAACTCCCTGGAAGAATTCCTAGAAAAATCTCTGAAGGAATCCCTAGGGGAATCCTTGGAGAAACTTCTGGAAGAATTTACAGAGGAATTTCTGAGTAAAATAAAAAATACATACACTACCGTTAGATGTTCACTTCTTGAGATTTGTGCATCTGAAGCTGTGGTGCAATATTGAGCAGGAATTTCAAGGCGTTTACCCTCGAAGTAATTACGCTCAAAAAGCTCAAGTTACACAACATCAGCTGCAATACTAATCCAATAGTTCATCCGAAATTTTCTCCATTGCAACACTATGCTCTTAACATGAATGCTCATCCTGCCTTGGACAATTTGCAAACCCCAATCCGTGCAGTGAAATTTCACACCCACAGCATATTCCTGGAAAAGCCAGACCCCCACAAAAATAACCATTCCAACACGCGCAACGAGACCTCCCCCAATCCAAGAAAGTACTGCCAGACTACTCGTTCGGATCCCACGGCAATCTGGAACTATTTTAGTGACGAACCCATCTCTTTCCCCTCTCTCCCCCACCGCATCGCACCGTCTGGCACCGAGCTAATCAATATGAGTGATTGCATCTCCACCCAGCTGTCCCGAGCGCTAGCATAGCAGTCGACTTAGACACAAGCAGCGAGGAGCGCGCGATGGCAACGATAGATTTATGAGTCTGCCCTCTTCCCTGCCAATAATGGGTTGGTGTGGCGCGAAAATATTTTCACCTTCAAGACGCGCTCCGGCGGCTGGCGCTAAAAACCGCAAGTACACATGTGCATTTAAGACCTCGCGGTCGCGGCGTCGCCCGGTCCCTACGCTGTGCTATGCTGTGATGTGCCTTCACATGTGCGGAACGGTTGCAAAAAGTACGCAAAACCTAGATCCCACAGCTCTGAGCTGCTCGGGCTGCTTAGGCTGCCTGCCGGTTCCCATAGTGTCTTCTTCCCAGAGGAAAGCCCTCGGCCCGGCATTTATTGGTTGTGCCAATTCAATCAATCAAAAGCCATCGGCTGACGAACTGGATACCTAGCAACGACGACGACCACGACGACTGACCTCACGGCGGATCGGCCACCACCCATCCAAGCAAGCAAGCCAAAAAGACCATCCGTCAAGGTGCGCGCGCGTCATAGCAGGCGGGAGCGCACACCCCTTGAATGCCAAAATGCAAATTTTCGAACAAAACTGAAGCACATATCCCATTAATTGCGTACACTTATTCACAAGTAGTAGGCTCTGGCTCTGGCTGGGGCTTTCTCTCTGGGATCTCTTTCCCCGTCGTCGTTCGGTCGTTCGTTGGCTCGTTCATTTTCATGGACTACTTGAACTTGATCATCGCGTAGTTGGCCTAGACCTGGGCGAAAGAGATACTCGTGGTTACAGTGTGGGATGGGGTTTTAGCAACAACTTTTACATCGCAATCCAGAACAAACAATAAATATTTCAGTGCCTGTATAGCCAAATCGGTAAACGCGCGGGTATTCAGCATGACCATGCTGAGGGTGATGTGTTCGATTCCCGGACGGTCCAGGAACTATTCGTAATGGGATGTTTCGCGATCCTTTTAAAGGTCTTCTAAGGGATTTCTGGGCGTTTCAACGGGTTTACAAGGGTTTCATGAGCGTGCCGAGGTATTCCAGAGGCGTTTTAAAGGGTTTCACGGAGTTCCAGGAGGTTTCAGGGACGTTAGAGAGGGTTATCAGGAATGTTTCAATGGCGCTCCAAGGGGATTATGGAGGTTTCAAAGGCGATTAATTGCATGTCAGGCCTGTTTAAAGGTGTTTGAAGGGTTTTTTGGGGATGGGAGTTTCGGAAGCCTTTTTAGTTCGCCACAGACCTCCCCCCCTGGATGCCTCCTAAAACCGCCTGAGACATCTTGAGATACCTTGTGACCCGCCTGAGGCCCCCTGAAATGCCCCTAAGACTTCCTGAGACCCCTTGAAGTGCTCCTGAGACCTCTCTGGAATGTTTCAGACAGTCTTAGAGGAGATCCATCTAAGACTGTCTGAAATATTCCAGAGACCCGCTGAAGCACCCAGAGTTTCCTTGGGGCCACCTGACGCCCCTAAGACCCCTTTAAGCATCCCTGAGATTCCATGAAGCCCTCCGGAAGCCCCTGAAACTTTTGAGATCCCCTTAAACGCCCTGAGACTTCCTGGTACCCCCTGAAACTCCCTGGAACACACTTGGAACGCTCCAGAAATCACCTGGTAATGCCCTAAAACCCCTGGGACCCCCTTAAACACTACTGCAACCTCCCTTTGTTTTCAAAAATAAACGCCCCCTGTTGCTATAGTTACTGTAGTAGTTTAGACTGTTGGGAGATTGCCAAGAACATCAGTAGAATTTCAGTCACAGTAGGCCTAAAATATAATTATTTTGGTGTTTACCATCCAACTGTCATAGCGAGTTGCAAAAATAAAAGATCATTTCGTAAGTTACTCAACAAAACCGGTTTTTTTTCACTGGAGAATCCAACAGGTTATTGGCCCAGACGACAGTGTTTGTTGAGTTGTGATTTTCGTTTTGAGCTAAAGTGATTTGTCATATCGTCGGAACAATCGTGCAGGAGGAGAATCAAAATGGATTTCGCGAAGCTGGGTATCAAACGATTATCGTACGACAACCACGAAGCCTGGACGATTCGAGCTCGTCAGGTTTTGACCCGGGAAGGTTTGTGGAGCTACATATCTGCTGAAGCTACAGGTGAGGAAAAGACGATTGAGTGGAAGACGAACGACGAGTTGGCGCTCCAAACTATCGGATTCCTGGTCGAAAACGCTCAACTAAGGATCATCAAGGATGCCGGTACAGCAAGAGAAGCTTGGACACTGCTGAGCGACTATTATGTGAAGGACTCATCGATTGGAAAGGTTGCGCTGATTAAAAAGTTGTCAAAGCTAGAGCTTGCCGAAGGTGGTGACATGCGGCAACATCTGGGTGAGTTTGAAGAGCTAATCGAGAGAATTGAAAATGTTGGATGTAGGATGGACGAAGACATAAGGCGGCTTTCATCTTAGCTAGTTTGCCTCAATCATACGAAAGCATCGTGGCATCAATTCAAGGCCGGATGGACGTTTTCACGATGACGTTTGTGAAGACAAAACTTGTGAAGGAGTTCGAACGACGGTGCGAAAGATGTGATAGATTTGATGATTGAAAAGCCCTAACAGTGAAAGAATTCCAAAAGCAAACCAGAGGACCTGAAGCCAAGCGTTTGTGTTATGCATGTGAAAGTGCAGAACATATAATGCGTGATTGCGAGTTGATGAAGAAAGTTCGGGCGGAATCTTCCGGTGCAACAACGAGGCCAAAGATGCGTTCTGCGGTGGCGATCGAAGAGGACGACTTTCGTGGTAACGTTTGCTTTGCAGCGTTTGAGGAGGAGAATCACGATGGCTGGTTTCTAGATTCAGGAGCTTCGAGTCACCTGACGAACCGCGCAGATTTGCTCAACAGCATCGAGAAGATAGAGAAACGAAACGTTCTACTGGCGAATGTTGAAATGATTCGGTGCGATACCAAAGGGAAAACTACTGTGTCTGCTGATGATGGAAAAGGATGTTCAGTTTCAGTGTCATTAACGGATGTAATGGTTGTTCCAGATCTGTCTGCGAATGTAGTCTCAGTGCCGGCAATCACTAAACGAGGTTTTGTAGTTGTTTTCAAAGCGAATGAATTTAACATAATTAAGGACGGTAAAATTAAAGAATAATTAAAATAAACAAAATCAATCGGTAGCTCGTGATAGTGGCGAGGCTAACTCCTTCGCAAGAAGTAGGTTAGCTAGATCTCCGTTAAGGAGAAGCGAGGAAGCAGGAGCGGAAAGCTGCGCACGCAGCTCCAGCGTAAGAGCTCCGATTCATTCCCCGGCTAGCCTGCCGGTGGAGATATTGGACGAAACGTGGTTGATGAGGGCCATCAATAAAAAAAGCGAGAAGGGATGTTCGCTTTCGAGGTGCCTGAGCAGCAGCTTGGCAAGATCATCGGATTTGCGTCCACGAAGTCCAACATAAGTATGGACCTGAAAACGACCCTGTTACGACTTCATCAGTCGATGGACGATGCCAAGCAGGATTATCATGAAAACTACAACAGCGGTGGAACCGGTGAAAGTAAAGGTTACGGAGTTTACCCAGACGGAGGCCTTCGCTTTCGCAGGAAGTCCAGAAGGTGTGGCGGACACGACTGCTTGTGATAAACACTCGCAGAAGCGAGTGAGGCAACCGTCAGAAGAGGAGCTGTCTGATGGCTAGGAGAATCCTAACCGCGAAGGTCGGCAGTAATGCCTGCAAGTCGGACCCCGGTCAGGCGTCTGGGAAAGGTGTGCCTGAAAAGGCTGTCCCGTCCCGGATGGAAGGGAACAGGGGCTTGCAACCATTGTTAGGCCCTCAGCAACCACTGAATAGGGTGAACCAAGGGGAGAACCCCCCCTGAACGAAAGTCGAGCGGAACAGAAAGAAGAAAAACCGCAGCTCGAAGATAACAGGGACGCCAAACCAAGAAGGCATAAAAGAGTTGGTGCCAAGCGCAAGAAAGGCGACGCGATCGTCATCAAGACGGAACAGTCCAAGTACTCGAACGTCTTGAAGACGATGCGAAGCGACGCCAAGCTTGAGGGTCTTGGAGCCGACGTACGCAGTATTAGACGTACTCGTACGGGCGAGATGATCCTGGAGCTGAAGCGCCAGAAGGAGCACAAGCGCGCCGCCTATAAGAGGCTGGCAGAAAAGGTCCTTGGTGAGGGTGTGCAGGTGAGGGCTCTGACACATGAGGCGACTCTGAAGGTCAAGGACATTGACGAGATCACCGAAGTGGAAGAGCTCGTCACGGCACTGCGGCAACAATGCGATGTGCAGGTGGCCGCCGCAGCCGTTAAGCTACGGAGAGGGCCAGCAGGGACACAGATAGCTTTGGTTCAGCTACCTGTGGCGGACGTCAAAAAGTCCGTTAAAGTAGGGAGCATAAAGGTGTGTTGGTGTGTATGTCACCTGACATTCCACGAGCCACCAGAGGTTTGCTTCAGGTGTCTGGAACCAGGACACAAGTCGTGGGACCGCAAAGGCCCTGACAGGCGCAACCTGTGCAGGCGATGCGGCGCTGAAGGTCATAAGGCCCAAAGCTGCACGAGTTCACCCTTTTGCATGATCTGTACCGGGAAATCCGCGAACAACAGACATCCGACGGGTGGTCCAAGGTGGCCGGCCTTCAAGAAAGCCGCAGAGAACAACAAATCACAGTGCAGGAAACGCAGCTGAACCTGAACCACTGTGATGCGGCTCAGCAACTGCTTTGCCATCATTTCGGACCCATACCGAGTACCCGCCGGCAACGGCAACTGGGCCTCGGATGGGACCAGGAAAATGGCGGCGATATGGACGACGGGTAAATACCCCGTTCAGGAGTTGGTGTCTACTACCTATGAGGGCTTCGTGGTCGCCAAAGTAAACGGGGTCTTCTTCTGTAGCTGTTATGCGCCTCCGCGGTGGCCGATCGAGCAGTTCACGCAAATGCTGGACCGATTAACGACCGTGCTAACAGGGCGAAGGCCGGTGGTAATATCGGGTGACTTAAATGCCTGGGCCGTGGGATGGGCAAGCCGTTTCCCGAACCAGCGGGATCAGATCCTGCTAGAAACACTGGCCATCTTAGATGTCGACTTGGCTAATGTCGGTACCAAGAGTACCTTTAGTCGAAACGGAGCGGAGTCAATTATTGACGTGACCTAACCTGGCCTAACAAGTAGTTCGAACTGGAGAGTAGATGATGGCTACACTCACAGCGACCACCTGGCGGTTCGCTACAGTATCGACTACAGCAACAGCAGACAGCGGATAGAAGAAGAGGCGGCTAGGCCAAGGCCAAGGCCAAGCCCTCGCAGGTGGAAAACATCATACTTCGACGAAGGGGTATTTAGGGAGGCGCTCCGCCGTGAGCGAAACTTAATTGGTTTAGACGGCGACGAGCTGGTAGCGGTGCTCTCACGTGCGTGTGATGCGACCATGCCTAGGCGAGTCCACCCTAGAAATGGGAGGCCACCGGCTTACTGGTGGACCGGCGCGATTGCGGATCTGTGCCGCGCCTGCCTACGGGCTAGGCGGCGGATGCAGCGAGCACGATCAGAGGAAGAGCGAAACGAACGGCGGGTGGTGTTCGCCGCTGCAAAAGCCGCGCTCAAGACCGAGATAAGAGCAAGCAAAAAGGCCTGCTTTGAGGGTCTCTATCAGAGTGCCAATACGAACCCGTGGGGTGACGCCTACAGGATCGTTAAGGTCAAGACGAGAGGTGTAATGGCTCCTACAGAGCAATCTCCAGAGATGTTGGAGGGGATCATTGGAGGACTTTTTCCGCGTCATGATCCTAGTCCTTGGCCTCCTTTCGTAGGACATCCGGGGACTGGGGCTGGCGATGAGGAGAGGGTCACCGATGTGGAACTAAGGTAGGTAGCTAAGGCCTCAGGTCCGGACGGAGTTCCGAACCTGGCCTTAAAAGTAGCTATTGCAGAGGCTCCCGAGATGTTCAGGTCTGCTATGCAGAAATGCCTGGACGAGGGAGTTTTCCCAGAAGCTTGGAAGAGGCAGAGCCTGGTACTATTGCCAAAGGCGGGGCAACCACCCGGAGATCCGTCGGCATATAGACTAATATGCTTGATTGACACGGCGGGGAAGGTGCTCGAAAAGATCATCCTCAATAGAATGTTGAGGTTCACCGAGGGCGAAAATGGTCTTTCGAGTAACCAGTACGGCTTCCGGAAGGGAAGGTCCACCGTAGACGCTATCTTGTCCGTTACAAAAACCGCCGAGAAAGCACTCGAGCCTAAGAGGAGGGGAATTCGCTTTTGCGCGGTAGTGACTCTGGATGTTAGAAATGCGTTTAATAACGTCAGTTGGCCAGCTATTGCCAATGCGCTCCGCGTCTGGGGATACCCTGATACCTGTACAAGATTCTCGGAAGTTACTTCCAGAATCGAGTACTAGTTTACGACATAGGGGTGGGTCGGAAGTGCTTTCACGTAACCTTAGGAGTCCCGCAAGGTTCCATCCTGCGTCCGGTGTTATGGAATGTCATGTACGACGAGGTGTTGAGGTTAGAGTTCCCGGTGGGGATGGAGATCGTCGGCTTTGCTGACGACATTACGCTCGAAGTCTACGGAGAGTCGATCGAAGAAGTGGAGTTGGCAAACCACAAAACTAAAGTGGTGGTTGTGAACAACCGGAAGTCAGGGCAGCAAGCGCCCAGTCAACCAGTCATCGTATAAGATGTGGTATAAGATGTTAAAGTGGAGGCGATATGCGTACATTTTACATGCGCCTAAATGGAGGCATGCACGCATAAGACCTCCACTTTATCATCTTATGCAACATCTTATACGATGACTGGTTGTCTGGGCGGTGATCAGTGTAGACGGTTGCACTATCACGTCGAAGCGTTCCGTCAAACACTTGGGTGTGATGATCGACAATAAGCTTACCTTCGGTAACCAAGTTGATTATGCCTGTAAAAGAGCCTCCACAGCCATATTAGTGGAACAGTCCCGGATGATATCCAATAGCTCCAAGTGGCTGGCTAGTGTCGCTACGTCCATACTAAATAAGTTATGGCGGCCCGGTGTGGGGCACTTTGCCAAGTACCGAAAGCTACCGTGGTAAGCTGGAAACTACTTATAGGCTGATGTGCCAGAACCATACCGTGTTACACGACGCTCTCTGCGTCATTACTGGTATGGTGCCTCTCAGCATTCTTATCAGTGAGGACTTGGAGTGCTTCGAAATGCACGTCACAAGAAGCATACGCAGGACTGCCAGGATGATCTCCATGCCAGTCTTGTAAACATTCGACATTTTTCACAACCTTCATTTCGTTGCCGCAGTCGAGTGTCAGCTTGCTTTGTTACATTCGTGCGCTGTTAGTATTAGTTTATTCTTGCATGTTGCATTGAATACGACACACATTTGGCCAACACAGCTTTTTTATGGAAGAAGACAGGAATAACAAAAACCGAACCGTCTCCCGAAGACGCTATCATGGTGAACCGCATTCGTTTGACCTTTTTGTTTCGTACAGTAGTTTGATTGCTTGTGTGGCGAATGTCGGAGACAGAGGAGGCCGAATATCGACGAAAAGGTTCAAATGACTGTGATCTCTAACAAGACTGCTCCATGCACAAACGGCAGCGCACGTGGAACAGTTCCACCAAAGGATAGTAGACCCATAGGTTGATCTTGAGGGTAGATTGTTAGATCAACAGGCGTCATTGATTGGGAAGTAACATTCCACTCGACTCAGGTCACATAACATAAGTGAAACTCCATAGTCAGAGCGAAAGAAAAAGTTGCATCTTTTTTCCAGCACGTGAAACTGTTATATCTTTTATAAAAGGCGTCGAACTGTCATTTATTTTGGTAAACAAAAAACATCTGATGCAACCAGTATTCCAGTTTTGGCAAATAATACAGTAACGAAGATTGGCATCTGAGATATATGCGCTGCTGGAAATCCACTTAGGGCCGATTTCTTCACCCTGGCTTAAGCGTTAAACCAGGTTTAACTATATGGGTAAGCCTGGCTTACCGGTTAAGCCGAGGTGAAGAAATCAACCCTTATTCGTTTTGTCATAAATTCATTTAAATCTGCGAAATAACACATCCACGTTCCACATATCGATCTCCCTTTATATTTAAAGCTAGAAAACGTATTTTTTACTCGAAATTATAAAATTTCATCACAATTTTTATCCTATTTTAGATCGCCATGTGCTGTTAGTCTAGATCTATAAGGTCTTTGTTTGACTTCACAGCATGAAAAATGGTATGCATGCTGAAAAATAGTATGCATGGGGTTTCCAACTAAATTGATTACCTGTCACTACTGAAAAAAATACTCTGATTGGTTACTGTGATTACTATAATTACTTATTAATTACCAAGCCTTCTATTGATTTCTCAATATTACTACAAATTACTTCTAATTACCATAATTACTTGTGATTACCTTGATTACTTATGATTACTTATTGATTACCAAGATTACTATCGATTACTCAAGATTACTACTGATTACACAGATTACCTTTGATTATCATATGATTACAACTAATTACACATGATTACTTTGTTTTGGAAAACCGTTGATTACCTAGTTGATTACGTTTGAATACCATTGATTACACCTGATTATCATTGATTACATCTGATTACCATTGATTGCCTCGGATTATTAATGATTACTTCTGATTACCATGATTATTTGTCATTACCCTTATTACTTAATGATTACCAAGATTACTATTGATTACTCAAGATTACTTCTGATTACTTCTGATTACCATGATAACTTATGATTACCTTGATTACTTATTGATTACCAAGATTACTACTGATTACTCAGATTACCTTTGATTATCATATGATTACAACTAATTACACATGATTACTTTGTTTGGTTATAACGTATATTACCTAGTTAAGTACGTTTGATTACCATTGATTACATCTGATTATCATTGATTACCACGGATTATCATTGATAACTTCAGATTACTAATGATTACTCCAGATTAACATGATTACTTGGGATTACCTGATAACTCTGAGAAATCGAAAGTAATCATTGATTACTTGTCACTAAAAAACTTGTTAGAAACTCCTTGATAGTATGGCAATAATGTTGTTGCATGCCCTGTTTGTGCTGGTTTAGAGGACACGGCGAAACACGTTTTGTTCGTGTGTCCGCGCTTTCGTACCGTACAATGCGTGAAACCGTCGATGAAAACTTACAACGTTATCGAAAACTACACCTCGGAAACAAGCTAAAATATGACCCACTTAAATGATAATTCATCGAAAGCTCGATTATATTACTTTTCTAACTAAATGTCCGTTCGACCAAACGTGCTTTCGAACAGAAGTAATTTGATAAAATGTCCTAAAGCCGATTAATTATATGTGTGGGGAATCGACTGAAGGACAAAGTCAAGCTACTATATAACTGTTACTACACTATTTTCCCACACTGTTGGCACGGTGTAGGTACATACCGGGGGTCTAGCCGTGCTCGCGTACATCACCAAACCACTCATAGGTACATGGTGGTTTGGTGCTCGGGAAGGGTGGTGCGACGACAGGCAGGGGTGTGACAGCAGTAGCAATGTATGTGCCCGGATTGAGTGTCACTTTTGCACTAGTTCACACGGGTGGGTGTAGTTTGTCATGTTTTATATCGGTTTTCTTCCCGGTAGGGTTTCTTTGTGATTTATTGCTTTCAAATCAATCAAATGGAATCGACTGACTGGCTCATGGCAGTCAGTGTTGATTCGGTGGATGACGTGAGGTGACGCAGGTGAGTTGAGCCAATGCAGGTTTTTGCATAATTGCAGTTTTTTTTTCGGTGCAAGGTTACGTTTTGAATTTTGATGAGAGCGATCGCAATTTGGGGAACATTTGACAGGAAATTGGAGTGTGCTCTTGAATCTATAAAGATCAAGAGCAAACATCTACAAGCTATTGTGCCGAAAAGCGTAGGGGGATCAATGAGTTTGCCTTGTCAGTCAGAATTCAAACTTATGGCGGAAAGAACGTATGACGGTATAATTGGTTGATTCAATATTTAGTTTGTTTTGTAATCCCTCTGGTATCCTCAAAAGCACCCCTGAACCACCTAAGTAAGCCGTTTGAAACCCCTTAAAAGCCTTTGGAGCCGGAGGGGTCATATATGACCCCAACATAGAAACGGCTGTATAAATTCACCCATACGATAAAACAGAATACTGTTTTCAGCAAAGTTGCTGCAAATTGAATCTTCTATTAAGGAAAAATGGGGATATTTGTATTTGGGTCTTCACATCCTGAACACCATCAAATTTGGGAAAACGAAATAATTCACATACCAGTTGTTCTAAAAGCTGAATTTGGATGTGGGTTTCGTGTATATGTATCCATTTTGCCTTTGTGAAGAATATCAAAAGGTATTTTATATTCTGGGATGTTCTAGGTGTTCCAAACTGTCCTATAGTGAAGTCCTTCAAATCTACAAGAATAATTTCATGTATTTTCGCCACAATTAATAGCATTGCATAACCTACTGGGATCCGTGAAGCTCTTGACATCTACTATGTCATTTATAGACACTATAGGGATATTCTAGGTCAGCCAACCTACCTTGGAGTTCAGGACTTCAGGTCTACACTCGTAACAGTATCCATATCTGTTATACTGAGAAACGTTGCATAATCAACTGCAGTTACTGGAGCAATCTGGAGTCTACTAGCTTATTATAAACCTTTGGGACATCTAGGGTCGTCCAAACTGTTGGACTGTACAAGAATAACTTTATGTGTTTTCACCATATATAATAGTATTGTATAATCTGCTGGGGTCCACGAAGCTCTTGAAATCTCAAATGACAATCAGAGACACTACAGGGATATTCCAGGTCAGCCAAACTACATTGGAGTTCAGGACTTCAGGTCTACACTCGTAACAACAGCCATATCTATTATACTGAGTAACGTTGCATACTTATCCGTGGTTACTGGACCAATCTGAAGTCTCCTTTTTTATTATAACCCTTTGGGACATTCAGGTTAGTCCAAACTGTTTTATAATGAAGTCCCGCAAATCCTGCAAATCCTGCAATTAGATATTAACTAGTGAATACTGACATTGCACAATGGGTCCAGAGCCGCATTTACGAAGACAAAAATGTTTGTGCCGAAACCTTAAGTTAAAGATACATGGTGTCTTTGGGAAAGTTTCTTCATATTTTTCAACCTTTTTTCTCATCATTGTGAGATTAGGGTGGTCCCTCTAGTTCAGCTGATCCAAACGTCTGCTTTTTAATAGTTTTATGTACGTTTACAAAATAATCTACAAAGTTGTTAAAGAACTTATTCGGAGCAAGTTTGCCGAAGAAACCATTATTCTATCTCTTATGGTTCCTAACTTATATTTTTTAAAAGAATCACGTTAGAGTGATCGATGAAATTCAGTTTTCTTGCAATAACTCTTAATCCATTCGTTTCTCGTAAAAACTTTGTTCCGAGCACTTTTAGAACTATGGATGACGCATATTTTTTCCAAACAGATCAATGTTCTATCTCTCATAGTTAAAAAGATATTGGCTTTTTTCTTCAAAAAATAATTTTTTTTTTCAAAAATTTATATCTCAAAAAGGAGCAAATAAATTTTCAATCGCCGAATTGCATTGAAAAGATCGTACTCTGTTCTATTGATGGTGAAAAGATTGTGAGTACCTTTTTTGTTTGAAGCTTTTTATTGATTTTTGAAAATACGGTTTTTTACATAGAAAATCAGTTGTAACTCTTAAAATCGATGAGATACAACTTGGCGTCTTCGACAATATTGTGAGTTTTTGGATGCTCTGAAAGTGCTCAGAACAAAGTATAGCGAAAAAAATCAACGCATAAAATTATATTGAATAAAAACGGATTTTCATGTGGAAAACGATACAATTCAAGCAGATTTAAGGCTTTTACGTTAACATCAACATTACCAGTGATTCACATTTTCGCTATCCATGAATTAAAGAAATAAAATTAAAACTTAGTTGATGGAAATTAGCTCAAAACCACTTTTAAAGTTGAGTATATTGACGGAATGTAGAATATAAACAAGTTTAAACGTTTTTGACATGGTTACTTCGATCTATCTAACAAAGACGATTAGAATTTTCTCGAAATGTTTTGTTTTCCATATGAAAATCCGTTTTTACTCATTATAATTTTATGCGCTGATTTTTTCGCTATACTTTGTTCTGAGCACTTTCAGAGCATCCAAAAACTCACAATATTATCGAAGACGCCAAGTTTGTATCTCATCGATTTTAAGAGTTACAACTGATTTTCTATGTTAAAAACCGTATTTTCAAAAATCAATAAAAAGCTTCAAACAAAAAAGGTACTCACAATTTCTTCACCATCAATAGAACACAGTACGACCTTTCCAATGCAATTCGGCGATTGAAAATTTATTTGCTCCTTTTTGAGATATGAATTTTTGAAAAAAGTGATTTTTTGAAGAAAAAAGCCAATATCTTTTTAACTATGAGAGATAGAACATTGAAATATGCGTCATTGATAGTTCTAAAAGTGCTCCGAACAAAGTTTTTACGAGAAACGAATGGATTAAAAGTTATTGCAAGAAAACGGAATTTCATGGATCACCCTAACATGATTCTTTTAAAAAAATATAAACATAATAAAATATAAACATAAAAACATGATTCTTTTAAAAAAAATATATATCTTATGGTTCCTAAAGAGATAGAATAATGATTTCTTCGGCAAACTTGCTCCGAATAAGTTCTCTTACAACTTTGTAGAACCTTTTGTAAACGTACATAAAACTATTAAAAAGCAGATGTTTGGATCAGCTAAACTAGAGGGACCACCCTAATCTCACAATGATGAGAAAAAAGGTTGAAAAATATGAAGAAACTTTCCCAAAGACACCATGTATCTAAAACTTAAGATTTAGGCACAAACATTTTTGTCTTCGTAAATGCGGCTCTGGACCCATTGTGCATTGTGAATGGTGGTTACGTCGACTATGCAATCATCGGCAGAATAGTTTGGATGACCTAGGATACCCCGACTAATCTGATATTGTCTATTGAACTTTCAGAAGACTAACTGGACATGATAGATTAGAAATCAAAGCTTTGTATAATGAAAGCAGTTACCGTTACACCCGTAGACTTTAGGATCTAAACCCGACTAGAAAATTGTAACAAAAATATAACATAATCCTAACAAATCATGATATTTATAACTCATTGTGATATAATTATGTTCAACATCCTTGGTGTTTTCAAAATACTATAACTCAATTGTATCACATTATGTTATAAATGTTATTTCATAACTCATTGTATTATAATTTAGTTTTAAATCTTCTATATTTGGGAAATAATGTAACAAAAATATATAAAATTATGATAGAAACCAGTAATCCAGAGGCTAAAATTCATATCACATTTTGTTACAATTTTGATATGATTATAACGAAATAAGATATAATCTTGATTAGACCAGTGTACTTTTTGTTTAAATTTTAGTTATTTTAACATCATCCTGCAACTAGTTTATAACATAATAAGTTAGAGAAAAGTATTATAACACCATAACACAATTTGATACAAACTTGATATAATTTTCTAGTCGGGAACTCAAGAATAATTTGGATGACCTAGGACATCTCGACTGATCTGATACTGTCTATTGAACTTTCAGAATACTTGCTGGACATGATAGGGTATGTGTACCATTCCTTGGCCTAATTTGCAAGCCACCTTGACAATTTTGACCATAACTCATGAATTAATAGCACTAGAAATAAGATGTTGACCCTATTACACACTCTAGGCAATGCATGTTTCTCCAATTGGAAGTAAACTTACGTAAATATTCAAGAATTTACTTAATTAAGCTGAAAAGATTCGATGCGATGGTATGCAACGTTGGTCTATGGTACAAAAATTGGCCTATTGGTGGATACAACGTTGGCCTATTGCTTTCCATGCACTAGAGCCACTTATTATCTTATTTTTTCAATATTTCTGCTGAAGTATTATCTCTGATTGTTCACCAATCTTACATTTAAATTACATTTTCGGAGCCAAATTTTCAAAAAACTATAAATAAATCACTTTAACTAAAGTTCTTTCTTAATCTAGTACCGAAAACAACGCAACCCTATTATTGTGTTATATTTTTACAGTCACCGTACACAAAATCTTTCTTGCTGTTCGTTCTTTCTGGTTCTTACGCAAGAAATGTTGTTGACGCCTTTTTATAGTTGTTTTTGACGTCACTTTACTGATGGGCCAAGATTTGGGTACATAGTGAAAAAAATGTCCTCAATATTCGGCCCACATTCAATTTGTAAAATAGTTATTATTCGTTGAAAACAAATACACAAGTTCAAAATAGCGTCTTTAACCGTCGCATCAAATGTTCAGTTATTGAAAAGTCAATTCGAAATGTTCCAGAATCATGCCATTTATGATCATGTGTATAGACTACCCACTAAGCCGAAGAATCATGGCGTCTACAAAAGTTAAACAAAGTGACATTTTCATTCAATTTTAATGCTCCAAAGTGCTAAAATTGAAACGAAATGTTACAGTTGTTTGGCACATAGCTTTTCCGATATCCAGTTATGCGTGTTTGTTTGAGTTTTTGGTTTACTTTGAGATAGGCCGAACGAGGGGGCTATGCCAACGAAGCATCCCGATACCCTAGATTACACAAGTTTACAAAATAAAACGAAAGTCGTGAACTTCTGTCAACGACCAAAATTTTTGAAGCACAATTTAGTGCTGATTTCGAAACCGACCTTCAAAAATTTTTAAGTATAAAACAGTTTTTGAGTTTAAGCTCAATATCGAGTTTTGCAACTTTTCAAAATATGTAATTTACTAAAATTCAAATATATTGCGTTTTGTTCAACCAATTTTAAATCTTTTTCCATAAATTAAAAGCTAAATACAATACCATTCTGAATCAGGTTTTGTGTCAGATTGATGAAATTCAAGATATTGCGAGTTTTAGGGACGATCTTCTTAAATTTTAGCATAATTCTCTAAATTTTTTGAAGAAGTGTATTTTTTTCAATAAGAACAAAACAACTTAAAAATTCTTTCTCGACGTTAATTTGACATATCATATGTAGGCGAGTTACAGTAAAAATTTCAGCTCAATCGGAGCATTGATTACGGAGAATGAGATGTTTGAACTTTGCTTAAAAATAGAACAAAAATCGATTTCAAATCATCAACCTTCTATGGAAAGTCGAAAAAATTTCCGCTCTACTGTAATTATTTTCTTTCGCGTTTTTGAACTCAGGGCATGATTCTACACCAAAAATGATCATCAGCTTACCGAGTTCAAAAATGCTGTAAACTAGTGTTACAAATCGTAGCTTTGTATAATGGAAGAAGTTACCGTTACACCCATAGACTTAAGGTTCTAAACTCAAAAATAGTTTGGATGATCTAGTATGTCCAGAAAAAATATTCCGCATAATATTCTACCGTTTCTATACTATTGAATACCAAAACTACAGAGAAACGAAGAAAAAACTCCAGAATAATGCTTGGAAAAATTCCGGCATCAAAGGGTTAAAACTCCTCAAAACCCCAGAACCCAAGAAGGGCGTGGTCGGCAGCGGAAGTTTTCTTGACTTTTTACCTTAACCTTCGATTAGATTGCTGTTCTTTCCCAAATAGCTTCCCATTAGTAATAGAAATTAGAGTACTGAAGAAGGTTTATATCATTACAACTTTCAGCATGAAATCTTCGAATTAATCCACTTCCATGCAACGTTATATGCATATACAATAACTGAAAAGGACCCATTACGATTGGGCAATTCACATAATGTCAAACACGGTCGGTTCACATATTTGGTTATTTCAATTCGGAGCACAACTACCCACCCTCGTACGACCAAAGCTACCCGCTTTAGAAGCGAAAGTGGACGAACGAACGGGAAAGTAAATAAATTTTCTGGATATTTAATGTCTGGTGTGGTTCTTTAGAGGGATCAACATCAGAGATATGCCCTCGCTTGCACCCTCAAACCATCCGACCAAAATTCGCCATAGGAGAAGGATGTCCACCGTGTCAGGTTGTCCTCTGCCTTTAGCAGACACACCAAAATGACCGACCATTTATAGGAGCTTCGCCTATTCCACTTAGGTCGGATTTGTCCCATTCTTTGATGCTGCTGCGGGGGAGAGGTCAGCCTGAAACTGAAATCCACTTCCAGACAGTAAAAGTAGTCTCTATTTTCAGTGAGCCCCCCCCCCCCCCCCTCTGATGGGTAGGTATCCCGAGTAGAAGTAAAAATCAAAACAATATCATCATATGATATTCCTCAGTGAAGTACTCAAAATCATAATTATAATTGGTTTGTTTGACATAAGAGATAAAAGATCAAAAATAATATCAAAAAATAGAATGGGGAAGAACATAATAATATCTCATTTTGATATTATAAGATCAGACTAATATCTGGTGAGATCTGGGCTGTAGCACATCAAAGCAATATCATAAAATGATCTGACAGATGGATTAGAGTAAAAAAAGAAAAATGGCCGCAACCAGAATCGAACTTATGACCTTGTGATTTATGAGCAGTGACATTACCACTGCACTACGACTCATATCTGAAAATAGGGGGTAACAAGAGCATCAACTTCTACGTTTTCCAAGGTGTTTGCGAGTCATGGTAGTTGTGTTGGTTTGGTCCCGCTATGTTGTAGATGAGTGTGTGAAAGAACTAATTATGATCTTGAATAGTGTTTTCAGATCTTACAATTTTCGGATGTCATAGATGAATGTGTGAAAGAACTGATTTTGATCTGGAGCAGTAATTTTCAGGCCTTTCTATTTCTGGATGTTGCAGATGGAAATGTGAAGAACTAATTAAGCAGTATTTTTCAGTTTTCCCAAAGATAAATGTTCTATTGCAGAATATTAATACAGTTTCCACCCAAAATTTGCAAACTGAAGCGATAGTATGGAAAATAAAAATGAATTAAGGCTCAATTAGGAATTGCATACACATTTTCTTAAACTAAGAGAGCATTTTTCTATAGATGATTTCACATTTTATGCCTATTATCTGAATTGTTAACAATGCCAGTGATCCAAACTTTAAAAACGACATGTGTAGAAAAATGTTTGGTTTATTTTGCGCCTAGAACAGGACGAATTTCTACCAATAGGACGCAATCAGTGAAGTACTAGATTGTAATAATGAGATGAATTTTTGTACGGCGAGTAGGTAAATTCTCATTTTCTGCAATGAAATGACGCGAAAAGCTAGGCTATTATGATTCCTTGCCTAATTTAATACTGTTTGAGCAAACCTTTGGGTAACTGTGTTATTGTTTTCTCCATTTCTCCATTTCTTACAACAAGGTTTCCAAAGTTTTGTTCTAACGGCATTAAATAAGGCAAGGCATCATAATGCCCACGCTTTTTGCATAATTTCGTTGCAGAAACGGAGAATTTACCTTCTAGCCTGAACGTTTCCTATTGTAAACTGTCGCCCAGAAAAGCTTTGGAAACATTTAGAAGATCGTATACAATAGTTGTGACGACTGTCGCAATTTATTGGTTGAAACTCAAAAAGCTGGTCGTCTGCAGCGGTATGTTTTGTTAAATCTAGAATCAAACAAATTTTTGAACTCGGTGGTTGGTTCATTAGGATCTGGCGGCCTCCATAATGTGTTTTTGTATGATAACTCCAACTTTTTTGTATGGGTCGTAACGGTAGGCTGTATTCCCTATTCCCCTGAAGCGTGACGTAATTTATTAAACCCTATCTCCTGAAGCGTTACGTTATTTGAGGTCAACGCATATTGAAAGTTGAAAACTTAAAATCGTTTTTATGCGCAATGTTGCGAAATTTCGACATATATACAGCGGGTTGCACTAGGCTTTCCAAAGATCAAATTAAGTACTAATTTTGAAATCATATCACGATGAGATTTTTTTTTTCCTTTTTTATTTGAAAAAAAAATCACGATGAGATATTGAGCAGATATTTGGCAACTTTTTGAATATCTCATCAATATCATAATAAGTTATGACATCAAAATTTGATAGTTTTGAGATATGATTATGATATTCACGTCTACCCGGGATGGGAAAACGGATGACGAGACGACCCATCGTTCGGTGTCCATGGGTGAGTGAGTGAGCCGAGTATCATCACTGCGACTTGCTTTCAAGGTTAGGTAGGTGCCGGAATTTTAAAACGGAAGCAAAGTGCACAATCAATTCGAGATGGTATGATGATTTTTCGGGATGACCACCACCATTCTGTGAGGATCGTACGTACATCGTATCTCGGTGGGAGGTGCAGCAAATATTTGTGCTTAGTCTCGCGGCCGGACACTTTTGGTGCTCGCAGTCTTGATTCATGCGAGTGGGGAGCAAAAAAAAACAAATTCTAGCAGGTCCTTTTCATCAGTTGGTTGGGAATCTGCCATGTGAAAAATGACTTTATCGACTGTTATTTATTTTGTATTTTTTCGTCGTGACTCCCCTTTTAAGCCGGGTGGTGAGGCTATGTGCTGCCTACAATAAGAGAGAGTGTCTCAGGCCTTTTACTTCGCGGAGCACTTTTTGTAATTTTTTGACGAATCAATTTGACAATTAAATTCACACTAACCCCAGCATTTTATGGCACAAATTTCCCAAATCGAGGAGAAAGTGCCTCTGGAGGTATCAGAAGGCCAGCTCCAGAGGCACGTTAATGTCCATTTGGGACATTTGTGCTATCGCCATATTAAGCGCCTATTTCGTCATCTACCTGAGGGAAAAGGAAGGAAAATAAGGAATAGGATGGGGATAGGGACAAGTAGGGAAAAAGGAAAAGATACCCTGAAAGAGGGTACTAAAGCATAAGCGAACCACAATGGGTTCAAACAGCGCCCTGAAAAGGGCACAGTAAAAGCGCATAAAACGTAAAGTAAGCCGTAAACCTATAGCTACTTACCACAGCGGGTTCAGAACAACAGAACATTCTGAAGATTCAGGCTTCTTTGGTCAGTTTCACTTAATCAAGTGTTTACTGAGTACTCGGAAACGCAAATGCGCAAAAACTAGATAGCTACATATCAAATGATATCAAGTTCCATAGTCGGATTCTCAGCTAAGACACGCAAATGAAGCAACCTGTTGAGGCTTGTCGTGAGCAAAACCATAAGTAGGAAAACCACATCGATTTGTCTCAATAGCGTTTCTGCTACGAGATTCCCCAAAAGAGACGACAAGACTCCCGCATGGGGGCATCCACAAACATCTAAATTCCTAATCGCCGCTCGACGTAATGTCGAAAAGAGATGTCGGTTTTTGAGAAGAGATGTTGGAAATCTAATTATAAATCATTCAAAATAAACCGAAAAAATCCGTGCGGCTTCCAATATGGAATCGAAAAATACGTGTTTAAAAGTATCCTGGGAATCCAAGAAAACACCCAAACAAAATTGCTTTTTAGTGAATGCTTTCTCGATATCATTCTTTCAACAAACACTTTACATTTTAGTAAGCATGTTGGTTCACATGAAGAGGCAAGTTAGCCAGAAAAACATCACGGATGTGATGCTCGACAAAGCGTTCTAATCATTTCAGAAGTAAGAGGTCAAACTGATATGTACGAAAAATACCTTACAGCAAGATTGCAAACAAGCAGTTGTATCAGAGTATGCTTGAAGTATTATAATTTCGGAGATTTAAAAGTAGCAATGCGATTTAGTTTCCATTCAATCGATTCTATAGTTACGATACTCCGACTCTTAGTAAGAGAATCAAAACTATAAGAAAAGACATCAGGTTCATCCGAAGATGTAGTAAGGACTGTTCAATTTATAAAACGGACAACTTGCTTGTGCGATATCTTTTTTTATTTTTCAATAAAATCATTATCAGCTTCTTGCATAACTTTCTATGGTTATTCTCAAATGTAGGAAAAATATAACATTAAGCAATATGTTCTTTATTGAGTAACTGAAGCGGTTTTCGTAAAACATCAATAAACACCTATTTCTCAAAATTCGACATAACTTTCCACATACTAAACATGTACATTTTCATGAAGTTTTTAATAGTTGGTCAATAATAATTCACCAAGCAGTTTCCAGCTTGATATAATGAGTTACCAGGTTTTCATAGAAATTATTAAAAAATGTTCATTGAAGTCCTGTGTTGCAATAGCATCATGAATTCGGCTAGAAGTTTGTCCAGAGTAGTAGAATATTGCTCTCTGAATGATACAGAAGAGAAATTTACTTTTAATTGCATTTTTCATCCTAAATTTAATCCATAAAGATGGTCACATTAACCCTCTAATGGATACCTGGGGTCCATTGGACCCCAGAGCCACTTTGAAGTGGTCGCAAAAAAGTTTGGATTTATATATCAGCCACATTTTTACAGTACCTTTAAACTACACCGCGATGAGTTATTTGTGCAAAAATACCGATAGTTTCATGGCGTACTATGGATTATTTTGGATACCAAAGTTGAACCGGGCGAACCGTGTACCCCTGGGGTCCATTGGACCCCACGGTACGAATGATTGTATCTTTTGATCGTGACTTGCTAGAATAATGCTGTCTTCGACAAAATTGTTCAATAGACCAAGGGCAACCTTATGATAAATAAATTGAATCGAATTATCTCAGTAGATGGCGCTAGTGTGTATTAAAATTACAGATTAAAAGTTATATTTAGTTCGAATATTTTTATATTCTGATTGTATAGAATATTCGTGTCTTCGGCAAAAATGTTTAATGCATCAAGGACTATTGGTATTGATAGTTTATCTGCAAGCTGGCGCTAATAAATACATGTCCGCCCAGCATCCTAGATACCCCAATCGACAAATGTCCTCAAAAAAGGAAACTTCTTTTGAGGTGAATGTCTTGATACAATATATTAACAAACTGTTAACAATACCAATACTTCCTATTTGGTGGGTATTTTACATCAGAATTGCCTCACCAGGTGGCGCAAATGTAGCTGCAAAGATCACACATAGATGAGACTTTTGAACCATATTTCAAAAATGTAATATACTTTTGTTACGTTGATGTCTCGATCGAGAGAAAATATTCGGAGTTGATGTCTTCGACGGAATTATTCATATGTATGTAAGTTTTCAATTTCAATTAACTCTGACTTGAAATTAATACGGGGAATCTTTCAATGATTCTCCAAAGGTTCCTCCAGGGCTTCATCTAGAAACTAGAAAATGCACTTGGAATCCGCATTTTTTTCCAGAAATTCCTCCCGGGATTCATTTAAGAATTTGTACCAGTAGTGCTCCCGGGATTCCTCTAAGAAATCCTTCGGGGTTCTTCCAGGAACCTCCCGCGTCCCCTACAGGAATTCCTGCTGAGATTCCTCTTGGAATTTCTCCTGGAATTCTTCTAAGAATTTCTCCTAACATTCCCCCAGGAATTCTTACAGGAATTCCATCTGGGATTGCTCTAGGAATGCCTCTCGGGATTCTTCTAGGAATTTCTCCCGAGATTCTTCTAAAATATAAACTGTACATAACAATTTAATCACTCAATTATGTATCCGTAAGCCTGTCAATTCTATAGTGTCAATATATTTTAGCCCCATGCCTGCCAAAGACTTTGCCACACCATCTCTGTAAATAATAAGTATTCCGATGTACAACAGATATAAAATGTAAAAAATTGTTCATTAGCACCAGCCTATGTCAAAGTTCCGAATCAAACAAATATTTGGCCTCCCGAACAACACTTACTTTCTAAGTAATCAGAATCCTGAGATATATGAAATACAAAATTTGTATACTCACTAGCGCCCCTTCACCAATCAAACAACTTTGCCGAAGACACCAACTTTATAAGTAATCAGGATCTTGCGATATATGAGATGTTATTTTATCAATGATATGTCTGTTTGTCTGTGATGTCTCTTCGGTTCATTCAAATAATACGTAACGCAATATTTGACAATTTCAGAACTCCTCCCTACTCCACGTAACAACTTTTGTGTGGTAAATTATGTTTTTTTAAAAAGCGTAACACAGCGCTAGACACTCTCGCTACCCCTAGCGTTACGTAATATTTGAACGAACCCTTTTGAGCTGCCGGACATTTATGTCTACCCATTTACAGAAGTGTGATTTATTCTTTTGTATTGTGCGTCTTGTCCGCTTGCTTTGATATGTTACATCCCATTGATTAGGGGCGTTTTGGAATGCTCTCTAGCGCCAACTATCGGATATTTCCTAAAATAAATTGTTCATCACTAGATAGGCCTTGACTTACCGAACATCTTTGCTGAAAACATCAACCTTTTAAAAAGTAAGGATCACGAGATACGCGAGAATATATGTTGGGGTCCAATGGACCCCAGGATCCCAAAACGGACCTTTTTTTAAAATATCCTTTTGAGGGTTAAAAAATTTCATACTTTTTGCTCCATTGATGCAGATTTTCGACTCTAGCGAATCTTGTTATTATTTATTTTCAACAAAGTTGGTCCTATGTTATTGTACACCTTATTCAATAATAATCGGATGCAAAGTTTTTATTTCCAACATCATTGTTTTGCAAAATTTGCATTTGGTTGCATTGTTATTTGAAAGAACCTTCAAAGAACGAAACTGTATTGATACCTGTGTCTGTAATGGCGCACAGTAACCAAACCAGCAATGCTATTAATAAGCAGTTTTCTGCATTTCAAACCACATTATTCCCACTTTCGACTGAATGCATAAAAAAAATGATTATTTAATATTTTCATGCCCTTTTTGCTTTACAGTTGAATTTTATTCAAAAAATTGAATCTCACTTGAGACTTTGATATCTCAACACTTATTTTTCCAATTGAGTTTAAATTTTGCCAGAATGTTTATTACTCATGCTGCTGTAGCATGGCACATACTTTTCTGGTATTAAAAACGATATACCATAATGTGAACAGTAATCTATATATATAAAAATGAGTTTGAAGTCCCTTTGAGGCAACAAAACTCAAGAACGGCTGAACCTATCAGGATGACTCTTGCACGGTTCGGTTCGTATTCGTGGTGGTTGTGTTTATATGTACAAAAAGTTATGAAAATCAGCTAGAAAAGTAACAAAATTGAAAAATTTTGATTTTACATGAGCTGGGAAGGAAATCAACACGATCGAAATGAAATCAATCTAGAGTGCGGTGCTATTTTGAGCTCAACAGTTGTCAAACCACCCGAAAGACGGTAAGACAAAGTTTGCCGGGACAGCTAGTTTTATATATATTTTCAATTTTCAGAAATCGAAAAATTCACCTTATTTAACACCTGACCAATTTGCTTTAAAATAAAACTATTTTTATTCGATTCAAAAATTATTACTATAATGAAAGATGATGTAATGAACAACGAATCAAGGGTGGTTAAATTTGAACTACGCGTCTTCTTTTTATACCCTTGTAAAGTTGTCCGTTTTATAAATTGAACAGTCCTTATCAACACATCCGGGGAAGTTTGTATCGAATAAGGATTCCAGGAAAACCTCATCAGAGGAAGTTGATTGCTGCTCGAGTTTACAAGTTTATTTTTATTGAAAGTAGCAAACAACGGGAAAACGCATAATGCGAAACTATATAGGTGTTTCGCAAGGTTCTTGGACTAAAACTGTTCTTTTATGCTGAAGATTGACCTGAGCTGTCCTACACTTAAAAAAAAAATAGAAATTTACACTTGACGTAAACCACCAACGAATATAAACATTTCATAGCTGAATGGCAATTTTACTCGATTTACATCCATCATGTAAGTTCAAGCTGATTGCACAAGATGTCAACAAACCTATAGGCATAGAACAGATATGTATCTTTGAACAAATTGGAAATTTCGAGGTGGAAGACGCGAAATTGTCACTTGGAGAACGCCTCCCATGCTCGCTGTGGAGTAAAGCTTGACTTCCACCACCAGGATCGCTAGTGTTCAGGTACCATACGAGCAGCACTTTTCGTGATGAAGATTCACCCCCGTGCACTGCATTGTTTTGATTTTGTATGGGATTTTGACGTTTCTTGGCCTTGTTGTTTACAAAATTTCTTTAAGAGTGAAAGAGGAGGAGAGAATTTCATGAAGTGCCCTATAAAACCAGGTACGTAGAAGCAGTTTCACATTCATCATCTATCTTGCAACTCGGTGATATGGCCGAGAGCTATAATCTGTGCTTCTCAGTCAGCGGCCCAGTGTTCGAATCCAATATTTTACTTTCATATGTTTTATCTGCCGATTCGGTTCTAGCGATTGCTAGCTAGACTTTATTCATTATAGAAGACGTAAGCTAGTGTGAAACGGGCTGCTCCTTTTATGTGCATCCAAGTGAACTTAAATTTACATGATTTTTTCTAAGAGTGCAGTCGTTGCCACTACCCAAACTTGGCAAGATCAAACTCTTGCAATCACAACACAACAAAATAGCAGCAGCGATAAAACCAGTTCGGAATCGATTGAAGCGTAAAGAGGCAAAGATACATATACTTGCAGAGGACACTGTGCAAAACGCATAACCCCACCCTTATTAGGCCTCGCATGCCTCGCAGATGAGGCTTAAGAAGGATAGCTGATTATCTCAGAAAAACATAAGGTCAACTGCACCATTGCTCCGATTAGCGCAGTAAGGGCAGAATACTGTGCAGGGCCCTCTGGTACTCTACAGGCTCCGTTAAGCGATTAGGTTTTTATTAGACCCCTTAATCATTTATTTCCTGGCACGGTAAGCAGAAAGCCGCATAACACCATGAATTAGGGGGTCACCTGATTAGTGGACTCCTACCACTGGAACAGGCGGTCCGTAATCATATTCTTAGACTGTTAAACTAACCGCTATCGACACAACACAGTAGGGAGGCGCTCCACCGTGAGCGAAACTTACTCGGTTTAGGCGACTACGACGCTCTCCGTGCGTGTGATGCGACCATGCCTAGGCGAGTCCACCCTAGAAATGGGAGGCCACCGGCTTACTAGTGGACCGACGTGATTGTGGACCTGCGCCGCGCCTGCCTACGGGCTAGGCGGCGGATGCAGCGAGCACGATCAGAGGAAGAGTTATTGCAGAGGCTCCCGAGATGTTCAGGTCTGCTATGCAGAAATGCCTGGACGAGGGAGTTTTCCCAGAAGCTTGGAAGAGGCAGAGCCAGGTACTATTGCCAAAGGCGGGGAAACCACCCGGAGACCCGTCGGCATATAGACCAATATGCTTGATTGACACGGCAGGAAAGGTGCTCGAAAACATCATCCTCAATAGAATGTTGAGGTTCACCGAGGGCGAAAATGGTCTTTCGAGCAACCAGTACGGCTTCCGGAAGGGGAGGTCCACCGTAGACGCTATCTTGTGGGTTACAAAAACCGCCGAGATAGCACTTGAGCCTAAGAGGAGGGGAATTCGCTTCTGCGTGGTAGTGACTCTGGATGTAAGGAATGCGTTTAATAGCGCCAGCTGGTATGCTATTGCCGATGCGCTCCTGCGTCTGGGGATACCGAAATACCTGTACAAGATTCTCGGAAGTTACTTTCAGAATCGTGTACTAGTCTACGACACGGAGGTGGGTCGGAAGTGCTTTCACATAACCTCAGGAGTCCCGCAAGGTTCCATCCCGGGTCCGGTGTTATGGAATATCATGTACGACGAGGTGTTGAGATTACAGTACCCAGTGGGAGTGGAGATTGTCGGATTTGCCGACGACATTACGCTCGAAGTCTACGGTGAAACGATCGAGGAGGTGAAGTTGACTACCGACCACTCGATTAAGGTTGTGGAGGCGTGGATGCGGTCCAGGAAACTGGAGCTGGCTCACCACAAGACTGAGGTGACGGTTGTTAACTACCGGAAGTCAGAGCAGCAAGCGGAGATCAGTGATAATGTCCAATAGCTCTGCGGTGTACGCCAGTAAGCGCAAGCTTCTGGCTAGTGTTACGTCCATACTTAGGTATGGCGGCCCGGCGTGGAGCACTGCGCTAAGTACTGAATGCTACCGACGAAAGCTGGAAAGTACTTACAGGCTTATGGGCCTGAGGGTTGTGAGCGCGTACCGCCGTGTCTCACGACGCTCTCTGCGTCATTACTGGTATGGTGCCTATCAGCATTCTTATCAGTGAGGACATGCAGTGCTTCGAAATGCGCGGCACAAGAGGCATACGCAGGACTGCCAGGATGGCCTCTATAGTCAAATGGCAGCACGCGTGGGACAGTTTCATCAAAGGAAGGTGGACCCATAGGTTGACACCGAGGGTAGATAGTTGGATTAATAGGCGTCATGGGGAAGTTACATTCCACCTAACACACAGTTCCTTACAGGTCATGGTTGCTTCCGACAGTATCTACACCGTTTCGGGCATGCGGATTCTCCCGAATGCCTAGTGTGCAATGGTTTAGAGGAAACGGCGGAACACGTTTTGTTCGTGTGCCCGCGTTTTCGCACAATGCGTGACCGCATGCTTGCCACATGCGGGGAGGACACAACTCCGGACAATTTGGTCCAGAGGATGTGTAGGGATGAGGTTAGCTGGAAAGCCGTTTCAACGGCTATCACCCATATCGTCTGGGAGCTACAGAGGAAACGGCGCGTGGACTCGGAGAATGGCTAGCCAGATACAGTACAAGAGGTGGTCCAGGGGTTCGAAATCGGCTTCGTAGGTCATACCGATGCCCTGCGGTCGAGATCGACCCTTACAGCGATTAAGTGGCCGCGGAGAGGAAGTCCCGGTAGCGGTGCTGTCGTGGCGTCGGTCTACTGGGTTGGATCCGAGCCCGCGGTTGGAAAGGGGTCCCCGGCAAGGGTCGGGGTAGGTGAGACCCTGCTGTCTGCAACCTTCTGGTACAGCTGATAGGGCCTGAAGGGTAGTGATCAGTTCTTGATGTCGGGAAACTGGCTAAGCGCCAGCATGTTACCGTGATGGATTCTCCAGAGCGAGTCATCGATGTTCGTTGCTGCTAGGCTACGCAGCTAACCTTGAAGGTGCGATGTGCACTAGCCCCTCTCTGAAGCAATACCTTCTTGGTGGTTCCGGAGAGACGTAGGGTTTGGCGACCATAGGAATGGTTTAGTGTGTATGAGGAGAGAGTAATCCTGGCTGTACTTTTGTTGTAGAAGATGGCCTCAGCCCCACACTACCCTAACCTTCCTGTTCGGGTGTCTGTTAAGCAGATTATCCCCATATGGTTTAGAAGGAAAAAAAAAAAGATTCATCTACATGATCTACTCCAATACACTTACACAATCTGAATCTTGTCGCTTCACTAGCTTATAGTGAATCCCAAATTTACCCATTCCAAATGTCCAACTCCTTGACACCTATGGGGGCGTCGGTGAGTCGCTGGCCTCACCTAAAGCAGGTGTCATATCATCACAAACTTGAAAAAGATGGGCGTGGCCGGCAATGGAAGTTTTCATGTCTTTTTTACTTCAACCTCTGATTGGATAGCTGTTCCTTCCCAAACAGCATTTCATAAGCAATAAGAATAGGAGTATTAAAGTTTTAACATGACAACTTTCAGTATGCAATCTACGAATTACTCCGTTTCAACGCAACGCGCAATATATGAATATTAGGAATATTTTGGCATTTGTTTTTAGTATCGAAAATGGCAGTAATTAAACAACAATAATTCAAACGCTAATAAATATTTTACAATTGTGATCAAATATTCCGCCCTTAAATTATTGGTTATATGATAATTGTGTATTTTTCCTTTGCTGTTTTCATGGCTGACAACATGAGTCTATCTCGCTGGAGTATATATTTACATGTAAAATAATGTGTTTTAGTCTCATTTAATTCATAAAAAGTATAGGTGCCATGAGGAACCACTTAGTATTGATATAATGACTTTACATTTCGACATTTTTTTTAACCAATCAAATATTAACATTGTGAACTTTTTATATTCCCAATTGTTACCGTTGCGAGGATCTGCGTTTGTTTATTTGTATTTTTTAGAATATTGTTAGATTTGATGTTAGTAATGTTAGTAATTGTTAGTTAAAATACAATACAGGATATGACTATTGGTTTGTTGTTATTGTTAATTGTTAGTAAAATTGTTATTTGTTTGTTATTAATTGTTAAAAATTGGTAGTATTGTATAATCACTCCGATAGAGCTAGGGACAAAAATTGTTAATACACGAAAACACCTTGAACACGCCTAACAATCTAAAAGCACGGAGGGTTCGAAAAAAGGGGATAAGAGAGTTGCCAGATGGATGCCACGACAAAAGGAGAATAAATAAAGATTGATGAGGGAAAAGGAAGGAAAAGGGGGAGCAGGCTACTGGGTCGAATAGTGCTAAAGCTAAAGGCTATTCAAATTTTGAGCTCAAAGCGAACAGACACGGAAATTTTACTACCGCATTAAAGTGACCGTTACAGTTTAGCAGTTATTACTTGAAAAAGTTTTAGTAAACCACCTGAGTGGAATTCAAAGTTGAAATCAGGTATGGTAACTGGAAGATAACCGTTATAAGGACCTCCAACAGCACCCAGTAGCCCTCTAACGTTAAATGCTTTCCTGACCTCATTATTAGGACCCATTACCATTGGCCTGCTAAAGGTCTCCCACGAGCCGCCAAATTCCGTGGTGAACACCTGGAAGGGCCTCCGTCTAAAAAGTGCCCAGTACGACGACCCGTTTGAGAGTCCATAGCGTCCTCTGACCCCTTGGTGCAACCCTGGAAGACCCAGTACTCCGAAGCATCGGCCTCGCCGGTTAAGCCGCGCCCCAGTCAACCGTTCTGTGTTCTCCGAAGGCCTCCGGAATCCTACGAGGACGTCCTGAACCCGTGGACAGCCCGAAGCCCCGCCAGATCGTCAAGAACCCCTCCACGTGCTGCACTTCCGCCGGCCGGCCTCATCGAGACGAGATACACGCCACACCTCCCACACTCACACACCTCGTAAGTCAAATAAATCAATTTAAGAAAGAAGAGTGCGTTTCCTCGAACCCTTGGCGAGCTCACGCCGACCCTAAGAGTCTCTCGTGCTAGGGCAGGTCCATCCGACCCGCCGGGTAACACAATTGTTATTATGAAATTGTTCCCTAGTATGTACTAGGTATGAGAAAATATACTTGACATAATAGTTATTTATGTAACGAGTTGCAAAATGATGATTTTTACAGCACGAGTCGTACATTTATCCAACGAGGCTTGCCGAGTTGGATAAATATGACGAGTGCTGTAAAAATCAAGTTTTGCAACGAGTTGCATACAAAATTTTTTGTAATTGCGTTGTGTTTTCCCCTACTTTTCACTCGCGGTTACATTGATGAAACGGCCTACTTTTCTTGACTAAAACAAAAGTGCCGAAAAGTACTACTTTTCGGCACTCTTAAGAGTGCTGAAAAGTAGCACTTTTCGGCACCTTTGTCAGAACACACTTTTCGATAACTTTCGCGGCTACCGTAGACACAGCTGCTGCATCTACATCCTCTGAGCAGCTCGAATCCGAATTATGACTTTTCAGGTTCTGATTAGGACTGCAACAGATCGGCGTAGAAATAGCAGCTGAAACTACTTTTACTCTTGCCCATGCTGCGGTATGACGACGACGGGAGCTTGCAAATTTCTGACACCTACTTTTTCATAGCCTACCTGATCGAACAAAAGCACTACGCTGACGCGTATGAATGGTGGCACGTGGTTGCTCTTGATACATGTTCGTGTAGCAAGAAAAGTTTATACTGATTGGGTATTTTTTGCAATTACAAAAAACTTTGTATGCAACTCGTTGCAAAACTCGATTTTTTCAGCCCTCGTCGTATTTATCCAACTCGGCAAGCCTCGTTGGATAAACGTACGACTCGTGCTGAAAAAATCATCATTTTGCAACTTGTTGCATAAATAACTATTTTGCAATGACAAAAAAACGATAGAATCTAATTTATTTAAACAGTACCATCGTGCTTCCTCATGGCTGAATGAGAGCACCCACGTGTTTCATCCTACGAAATTTGAATCAAGCAAGCCGTGCTATAACCGTCACAATCGTCACAATATTTCAAGCTTTTACCTATGATTCATAATGCAACCCAAATGAGATACATTATGAACCATAATGCAACTCTTTGATTTAGTGAAGAAAAGCAGGCCGTTACGATACCAAAAAGGCAAGTATAAAAATAAATATTATAGGACGGAGTAGCAAAATAGTTATTTATGTAACGAGTTGCGAAAAGTTGATTTTTTCAGCACGAGTCGTACATTTATCCAACGAGGCTTGCCGAGTTGGATAAATACGAAGAGTGCTGAAAAAATCGAGTTTTGCAACGAGTTCCATACTAATTTTTATGCAATGATTTTTTCATAATGCAACTCATTTGAGTTGCATAATATTCATAATGCAACTCAAATGAGTTGCATTATGAACATTATACAACTATTTTTCATTATGGAACTCATTTCAGTTGCATAATGAACAGTTCGGAAAAAATAGCCATTATGATACCAATATGAGTTAGATAAAATGTAAATTATGATTCTGAATTGCATAAAAAATATTTGTTGTGGTGGGTTGCTTCCTGACAGTTGAACTAGAAGTGTCTTGAATCCTGTCCTTAGCCTACTCGATGAACTACCACATTTGTTTTTTCTTGGTTCTCCCCCAGACGTTATTTAACATCAAAATATTAATGTACCTTAAAGAGTCGCGGATCACTTGCAATGGTTTTGTTGAATACTAATCCAAAATGTTCCACAATTCACGACCCGAAAACCCCTGTAATGTGATATTGGTTATTTGATTAAAGTTTTTTTTCGACATAGTGCCGCCTTTTGTCAGGTGAGAAACGGTTCCGATTCAGCGAAGATGCTGAGACGCTCCAAGTGCCTCTCATCCAATAAAGGAACCATAATGCGAGGCAATCAGTCAAATCGTCTTCCTGAAGGCAGAGGCGCATCATCATCAACCTGCTTTGGCTGTGGCTGCTCTGATCAAAAGGTGGTTCTGTGTCTGGAATAAATAATTGCTGCTCATCTTCACGCCTTCGATTCGCGGCCTTGGCCAGGGTTGCAAAAACGCAGGAAGGGGCTGCTGCTGCTGCTGCTGACGTGCCTTCAAAGAATCCATTTTTACAAATTCCTTTCGTTACAAAGCAAAAATTTATTGGCATCGATTGTGGTGGCTTTCGGTTGACTCATCAGTTGAATGACTCTCGGTTCTCAGCCACCCCGCGAAAAGATCGGAATGTTACTCTAGCAAACGAGCAAAATTTTATCCCTTTGCAAAACAAAAAAAAAATTAGGGGTTGTGTGCTAGTAGTGGACCCTGCGCCTATAGTGGACCCCCTACAGAAAAACCCAAATATGAATGCCCAAATCAACTAAATCCAGGCAACTTCCACAGGGGGAACATCAATTACATTGTTCTACAGCAGTTCCTGTCAAACAAATTGCCAAGTGGTCACAAAAATCGATTATTTTAACTATTTTATGAATGTAAACACTCAAAAGGGTCCACTATAGGGCACATTCAGGAGGGTCCACTATAGGCTCCGTCGGCAGCGTGACAGATAACATGGAAATCAAATGGGGGGTCCACTATAGGCGCCGAGATATGTGTAAACAATCCTATAGTGGACCCCGGTGGGGTCCATTATAGGCAACATCGATGCATATTTTCAAATGCGTATTTCACTGGAATAATTTATAATTACTGTATGTTTGACGATCTTAACATAAAGAAGGGACATGAAACTTGTCATAAAATTCCACTTTGGAACAATCCACTGACGTAACATAGCTAAAAACCCGCAGAAGTAAATGTCGATGGCTTAGGGGGTCCACTACTAGTACCCAAACCCTAACCATCGATGACGATGACCATCAACCACATCGCAATAAAGTACAGTAGAAGAAGAAGCTCCAAGGCCGACCGCAAGGCAAGTGTGTAGGCACCTCCGCCGAGAAATCCACGACCTATGCTGGTGGTTAGGAGCTATTCGATTAAACGCCCGCCCCTCTCCATGCTGGTTAGAGACTGTTCATTACCTGACACGGGCGAAGCGAAAAAAAAAATCCGAAAATAAGCGACGTGATTAGAACTTGTTGGCTAATGAGAAGAATTCCGCGCTTGCTGCGATGACGTGATTTGTGCGCTTGCTGACGACTACTTGGATTGCTGCGCGAAAAAACAAATCATCTAATCAGAAGAAGATGTTGCTGCTGTTACTCTTCATTTTTTCGCGCGCTCAAGTAAAGCGAAAAAAAATCAACGCCTGCTACTTGAGCGCCATCCTTCGCCGAAGTGAAAAGAAGTGCTCCTCCTATAAGTTCTCAATCCACTTAAAACTGGTGAAGCTCTGGGGGCAAACAATGCCCGGGAAGATGCTGCTCGTCATGTTTGATAATGCTTCTGTTTGCGCTGCTGCTGCTGCTATCCAGTCCACCCCTCACCTGATTCTCCCAGTTTCTCAGCTTCCAAGCCAGAACCCTCTTCAGAGATATGAAGGAATCATTTCTGGGTTCGGGCAGGATTCACGGTTCGGGTCCTACTCGGAGAGAATGAGGAAGTCGCTGTGCCTCTTGAAAGCTTAAAGACAGTGTTCTAGCTGGAATGGTGAAAGGTAATAAAGTTGAATAAGTTTGGAACAATGCACGGTTTCTCAATGTTCTTGAAACTAATAAATCATTAATTTTGGTTAATGAGTTTCAAGTGATTTGCGAAAAGATGCTCTTGAGGTTCAAGGGTTTAAGCGTGGCGCAAACGACTTAAAGGTTAATGTTTGACCCTTTGTAGTAACGTTTGAAGAACATCAATTTTATTCAATGAGCTGGGGCGCGTTAATAGAATCAGTGCATGGAACGAGGGCTTTTAGTTCGAAACAACAGACTTCTTGGGGCTTGAGATAAGGCCAAACAGAGTTTCAGAGGAGATTTAGGGGTGGCAAAAGGGGATCTAAGAGGGTTCTTAGAGATGGGAAAAGGAGTTTCTGGAGGAATTAAAGGAACCAGGAGAGTCTCAGGAGCTGGAAGATACACCATGTTGAACAAGTTATCATTGGATTACACTGTTTGAAAGTGAAAATACGGTTATTCTGTGCTATCACGTATCTGTTCAACAAATTATGATGCCCAGAATAGCCGGATTGTTAATAAATGTGCTAGAGTTCAATCTTGTTGGTGAAAACTTAGTAGTTACTATTGGGACAGTTTCCTCCGGAATCCGGAGAAGTTGCCAGAAACTTCTTCCAGGATTCTTTCGGGTGCTCCATCAGGGAAACCTCCGGGATTTCTTTCTATGCTTCTACCAGGAATTGCTTTAGGAATTTCTGGCTGAAAGTCTCTTAAATAAAGACAAATCAATCAATCAGGGATTTCTTCAGAAACTCTTTCGCGGATTTCTTCGAGAACTTTTTTCGGGATTCCCTTTGGAACTTTTTCTGGGATTCCTCGTGGAGCTCATTCTGGGAAATTCTTCTGAACTTCTTTCAGAAACTGCTTTCAGGATTTCTTCAACTCTTTTCTGGATTCCTTCAAGCTTTCGTTTGGAATTCCTGCAGATCCTTCTAGAATTGCTCTGGAAGTTCTTTCTGGAATTCTTTCAGATGTTTCTAATGGAAATTCTCCAGAAGTTTATACGGGAGTATTTTGAGAAGTTCCTCCTGCAGTTTTGGTTTATATATTTACTCATGAAGATCTTGCAGGATTTCCTTGATGAATTACTCCAGCCAGTTTCTTCAGGTTTTCATCGGGAACCATTAGGAGAATCTCAGATGGAATTCCTGGAGGAGTCCGAAACTCCATGAGAAATCTTTTGAAGTCCTATAAGGAATTTTAGAAAGAATCCTAGAAGGAGTTCCTGAAATAGAACCTGTTAGAAGTCTCAGAAGTAACTCCTGGATGGACCCCAGAAGTAACTTCAGAAGAAACCCCAAAAAGAATCTTAAAAAAACTGTGGAGAAACCACGGAAGGAACTCCTAGAAGAATCTCTGGAATAATTGCTTGGGAAATCTTGGAAGTAGTGATCGTAGAGGGATCTCGGAATTAATTTCTGGAGAAGTTTCGGAAGGATTTTTTTTTAAATACAGCAGCTCCTGAAAAACTTTCACCAGCGCCTCCTACAACCGCAACAGTTTCAGAAAGTATTCCTCAAGAAAACCAAGAAAGAATCTCTGGAAGAATCCCGGAACTTGCTGGAGGAAGCCTGGCAAGAGCTCTTGAAATAATCCCAGAAGAAATACCTGGAAGAACCCCAGAGGAAACTTTTGGAGATATCCTAAGTAAACCCCCGGAAGAATCTCATCAAGAACTCCCTGGAAATCCTACAAGAGACTCCAGGAGGAGTTCTGGAATGCATTTGTGAAGAAATCGCAAAAGATTCCTGGGATTTCGAAATGCTTAGTGTGGCTCATTGCTTATGATTCGAACTTTGGAATTTTTCAAGAAAATCCTTCTAAAATTATTCAGTAATTGTTTTCGGAATTCTTCTAGAAATTTCGTCCGTAGTTTCTCCAGAAATGTCTCCCATTATTCCTCCTGGAGTTACTTCTGGTATAGCTTAGGGAGTTTCATTTGTAATTCTTCCGTAGTGTTATCTAGGATTCTTTTAGAAGTTTCCTATGGAATTATTCCAGGAGTTTCTTCTTTTCTCATTCTTTTTCTTGGCATAACGTTCCCACTGGGATAACGCCTACATCTCAGCCTTCTTCTTCCACAGTTATTAACTGAGGGCTTCCTCTGTCAATGACCATTTTGCATAAGTATATCGAACAGCAACGAAGATACTCTAAGTCCTAGGAAGTCAAGGAAAGATCGTATACGGAAGGTTCCTCGACCGACTGGGGATCGAATCCGTTACCCCCACGTATGGTCATACTGAAAACCCATGCTGTAAGAGCTGTGACTTTATGCGGGCGAGAGTTTCTAAACCGGTTTCATCTGGGACTCCTCCATGAGTCCTTTGTAGAATTCCACCAGAAACTCCAGGGATTCCTTCCGAAATTTCCTCAGGAACTCTTTTTAGGACCCTTTCAAGAATCCCATCCAAGGTTTCTTCAGAAACATTCCAGGATTCCTCAAGGAATACCTTAATAGCCCAGAATTCTGGGATTCCTGAGGAAGCTGCATCTGAGATTCTTCCTGAGAATCCTTTAGAAGTTCTGTTTGAGATTCTTCTAGGAGTTTCTTCTGAAATTCTACAAGAACTCCTTCCAGGATTTCTTCTAATATTCTTTTTGTTGCTGTTCAACATTGCACTCGAAGGAGCGATCAGAAGGTCTTGCGTGCAGAGGAATAACACTATCATCACACGGTTGCAGATGCTTCTCGACTTTGCGGACGATATTGTTTTCTTCGACATCGATCTTAGGGCAGTGGAGGAAACTTATGCTTCTCTTAAAAGAGAGATAGCGAAGATATGCTTGACGATTAGCCTGCGGTTTATCGCGCTGTTGTAATTTGTACAACGCAAAAGAATTATCTGCTATTACTTTAAAACCAACTTTTCTATTGATGTCAAACCCAAATGTATTCTACAAGAATCTTTTTTGGAATACTATAAGACAGTGCAACTCCTTATAATGCGAAAAATTGAAAAACGCATTATGAAGAACTCAGGCCAAACATGTCTAAAGGTCCAATCTGCAGAAGAGAGGCTCTCATTGGTTTCCCTCTCTTTCGTTAATATCTCAGCTGTTTATTTGTATTATGATTGTCTCCTTGCATTGAACGATGGCCAAAACAATCGTCTTTTGATTTGTACTGCAAAAATAGTTGAAAAGTGTACCATTACATTGCAATAATTGAAAGAGAAAGTGAACAAAGAGAGCCTCTCAAATGCAGATAGGACCTATTGAAATGTTTGGCCTGAACTCATTATGTATGAGCTTGCATAGACAATGAAATGTGAATTAGTATATTACGAAACCTAAATGATCTAGAAAGATGGTGTCTTCGACAAAGTTACTTGAGATATCAAGGGCCTACGCGAGGTGACCTGAGTAATTCAGATTTCAACCGATAGGCGGCGCTAGTGAGCATGTAAGTCTTATATTTCATATAACTCAGGATCCCAGGGGTCTCCAGTTAGCCTAGTAGTAAGGCTTTGGAACGCCAATCCGGAGACGGCGGGTTCGATTCCCGTTCCGGTCGGGAACTTTTCTCGACTGTCCTGGGCATAGTGTATCATTATGCTGCCTCACAATATACAAATTCTTGCAATGGCAGGCAAAGAAAGCCCTTCAATTAAGAACTGTGGAAGTGCTCAAAGAACACTAAGTTGAAGAGAGGCAGGCCAAGTTCCAGTTGGAACGTCGAGCCAGAAAGAAGAAGAAGAATAACTCAATATTTAGAAAGATGGTGCCATCGGGAAAGTTGTTTGATTGGTCTCACACTATCTTGTATAGAGTCGAATGGTTTGGAACTCCACTTCTAGGTGGCGCTAGTGAGCATGCACATTTTATAACCCATATATCTCATTCCAGATTATTTAGGAAGATGGTGTCTTTTCACATCTAGGTGGCGCTAGTCAAATTTTATAACTCATATATCTCAGGATCCCAATTACTTAGAAAGACGGATTCTTCGGCAAAGTTGTTTGAAAGCTCAAACACTAATTGAAGGAGAGCCTAATGGTTTGGAACTTCAATCAAGGTGGCGCTAATGGGCATTCAAATTTTATAACACGTTTATCTCAGGATTCGGAATACTAGGAAAGATTATGTCTTCGACATTGTTGTTTGGTAGATAAAGGGCTTACAGTCAATGTGCCGTCTCGGCTTCAATTAAAAATAACTCGCTCTCACTTGTAGTTATTGGGCACAAACGCGGGTGTGTTGTGGATTGACATCTAGGCCCAAAGAGAGATGGTTCGTGAGAAAAGGAATGTTCATTGTGTGGGCTCGGGTTCAGTTTGGCTTTCTATTCCGCAGAATGATTACCTGTTCTGTGGCTTAGTTGGTTGAAGCACCGGTCCAGCGAATACGGGGTCGTGGGTTCAAATCCCACCAGAACGAATTAATTCATCTTTCAATTTGTCAATTAGCAACATCCTGTGCCTTCTAACTACAAGTTTTTCTGTGTGTTTATGTCATACCAGCAAATCTGGTAAATGCCTGTAAAGGGCAACATATATCAGTGTATTATTTATTAACCTTCACGTACCCGACCCCCAACATATCATTTTCAAAATGTTGGCATTTCGTCCATTTTCATCCAATTTTTTTGAAGTCTCCCTTAATCGATCATAAATTGGTGCATGTTTATTACACCCAAGTGACCATGCAATATCCGGAACCATTTCCGGGTGCCGAAATGGCTAAAAATGATTATTTCGTGTGTTATTGTGTTAGAACAATCAATTTTAGCTGAATTTTCATTGTGAACAATAAAACACAACTGCGATAATCAGATTTGAATAAGTTCACCCATCCGGATCACCGTCACAAGTTCCGCGAGGACCTCATTGGGGACACTTCTGGTTTTCATCCAAAACATGTCGTGCGACATATCAAACCTCATGATTTCGAATGACTGAGTCAGAAACGATACCCTGAAGTCTGTATCAACTAATATGGCCACCATGGAACATCTAGCATAGGTTCCACGGGGGTGACATCGGGGACATTTCTGGTTTGCAACCAAAACATACCGTGCAACCTGTAAAACTTCATGATTTCAAGAGAATGGGGCAGAAAAAATAGACTAAAGTATGTAGCAACTGATATGGCCACTCCGGAACACCTGAAACAGGTTCCGCGTGAGCCTCTCAAACACAATAACACACGAAATTATCACTTTTAGTCATTTGACGAAACCCCTCCCCCACCCCCTGATCCCAGTACAATCCAGACTATCTCCGGAATGCAATGGTTCCTGATATTACATGACCACTTGAATGTCATCTGGTGGTAGAAGCACGAATGAATTGCCCAATCAACTGCAAGCCCTTGATCGACCAACCAATCTCACCAAAGATATAATCCTCCCAAGTAATCAGACTCGGAGATAAATAAGTTATAAAATTTACATACTCACTAGCGCCACATACTGGGGAAATATTGATTCCAACGACCCGTCAACTAAATGCACTAAGTCTACCAAAAAACTTTTTTTGTTCACTAGCGCCACCTTGTGCTGAAATTTCGAATCAAACGGACAATTATCTGTTAGCCTTGGACCTATTAGAAGGTCAGCTCCAGAGGCACGTTTTCCTCCATTTGACCTTTAACCTACTGAACAACTATGTCGAAGACACCATCTTTCTAAGTAATCTGGATCCTAAGATACACGAGATATAAAATTTACATGCTCACTAGCACCATCTAGTGGAGGCATTTTAAATGAAACTGTCAATCTTCTACAAGCCCTCGACCTACCAAACAACTTTGCCGAAGACACCATCTTTGTAAGTCATCCTGATCCTGAGATATGAGATATAAAATGTGCATGCTTACTAGCGCCGCCTAGTGGATGCATTACGAATCAACTTTAATTTCATGGGCATCATGTAGCCCATGAAATTTACAACAACTTTGTCGAAGACATTTTTTTCTCGAAACAATCAGGATCGTAAGATGTTGCTCAAATTTTCACCATAGCTTCTGTGAGTTGAACACTTGAGACATGTAAGAGGTCGTCCTTAAATGATGTAGCATTATAGGGGGAGGGGGAGTCTCTGATTGTGTTACGAGACATGTACAGGGGTTACTCAAAATAACTGGGACAGGTAAAATTTTCACTTTTCAAAAAATGTTCAACTCGCTGTAACTTTTCGAAAAGTGCATCAAATATTCTCAATTTTTTACTGTAAGTTCATCAACTAGTTGTGTATCAGTAGTCCAGTTTTGGAGAAGATCGGACCATTGTCCACGGAGTTATAAAGATTCTAGAAAAAGGTAAAATTATCCGATAGCCAACTTTGAGCTGTTATATCTCTGGTTTCAATGAACCGAATGCAATGAAATTTTGACCATTCATGACTTGTATAATGAGCTATGAAAAACCTTTGACTTAACTTAAAATTCTTAACACGGAAGAAAATTATAACGATTAGATTGTTTTTCTAATAAAACACCAATTTATTTAAAACTTCAACATTGTTTCAAAATTCAAGATGCAAATTATAGTTCAATTAATTTCCCTCTAAATGACTTATATATAAATGTGTTTTGCAGGAAAGTTACAACATAGCCGCTAATAAATTGAAAAAGTAATGGGATGCATATTAGAAATTGATGAATTTACTAAAAAATCGTGAAATGAATTAAATCGTTATAACTTTTTCTTTTGTTAAAAATTTAAAGTTAAGTTAAACGTTTTCAAGAGTTCATCATATAAGTCATGAATGGTCAAAATTTCATTGCAATCAGTTCATTGAATCCGGAGATATCAAAGCTCAAAGTTGGCTATCGAATAATTATACCCTTTTCAAGAATCTTTATATCTTCGTGAAGAATAGCCCGATCTTTTCCAAATTTGAACCACTGATACACAACTAGTTGATGAACATACAGTAAAAAATTGAGAATATTTGATGCCCTTTTCAAAAAGTTACAGCGAGTTGAACATTTTTTCAAAAGTGAACATTTTACCTGTCCCAGTTATTTTGAGTATCCCCTGTATTAGATATGGGAAAATAGGCTACGAGGGGGAGGGGGTTCAAAAATCATCAAAAAAATGTCACGTCTTTTATGGACGACCCCTAAGGGCATGTATCTTGTTATATGATTATCACATAAGTGTGAGTCACCTTAGTCTTCACGTTGGAGATCCAATTGTG
>NC_085136.1:13646187-13699718 GCF_035046485.1 Aedes albopictus
TAAAGCACCGTACTAGCGATATGGAGTCGCGGGGTATAATCCCACCAAAATAAGTGGTATTTTTTTTCCACAAATTTATCTCTTAATTTGCATTTTGCTTTCAAATGCTTCAAGTTTTTACGTCGAATTAATCAGTTGACAGTTATCACTAGTCCGTTGACAGTTATAATAAGCCAACTGAGTCATATGCCACCAAATTAATAACAGAACAGTTACAGTTGTAAAAGACACAAAACCAAAATCGACCAAATTAGTTTCCCCCTGAAGCAGACAATAATCTCGTGTTGAAACGTTGAGCAAGTGATAAACATCGTTTGCTAATTCAAGACTGCGTAGCCGTTTTTTAAGGACAAACTTGTTAGAATCCCAAAATGGCCGCCACAATGGCCGACTTCGGCACCGACTCACGAATTTGAGCGCACAAATCTCTTTGTAAATAAAGCCAGCACATCTGATCTTCTTATTTTAAGCTTATTACAAGTGAGTATGCACAGAATAAACAAATGCACTGTTGTTTGAGGCTTCCTTCTAGAGATTTGTGCGTCTGAAGTTGTCCTTAACAATAGTAGAAATGATACAGTCGAGCCTTCACTAGAACAATTCAGTAATTTATTTACTTAACAATTTAAAAAAATAAAATAAAAATAAAATTTTAGAAACAATAGGAAAAAAATGGAAAATAAATTGTAGCAGCATTACTAGAAACATTTCTGACAGAAATTGTATAAGGAATGGAGTAGCTAACGAAACAAATTCGGGAGCAATTCCTGGATAAGTCATGATAGAATTCAGGGCTGTTACAAAAGTGTCGATTTGGAAACCTCAAAATTTGAAATTCGCGCCGAGGACAAGATAGATGGTTTTGATGAATTAAACTATCAAGTCAATTTTTGATCTCCAGATGAAGAGTATTTCTATTGATAAATTGATTCTTACCCACAGTTTTTAGATTTTTTTCACATTTTCCGAGATGAACCAGCTGAAAATCTCGTTAATAAAGATAATAATAATAAAAATTTTTCACATCAAACAAGATTTTAAAAAATGTTGCAAACAGGCTGAAGTTTTTTTTTTAATTCAATAAATAGTTTTGGATCAATCAATAATTCGTTGATCAATCAGGTTGTCTACTGTGTAACAAAAATGGAATTTTCTGTTCCCTGCAACAGTTCCGAAAAAGGAGCATAGTGGGCGATACTTTTGAAATAATTCATAGCCAATATTACGGTACAAATCCTGAAAAAAGTCTGGGGTAAGTCCCAAAAGATCGTTCGGGAGAATTGCATGAAAATTTTCAAAAACTTTTTTGAGAAACTCATGGATTACTTTCTGCAGAAACCAATTTTGTGAAGATACAAATGGGGGAATATTAGTGAATTTGACGGTTAAATCACCAATAAATTTTATTCCTAAGGGGAATATTTTTGAAAAAGGAAGAATTTCAGAAAAAAATGTCAGCAAAGTATCTAAACATTAAGAAAGAGACATGTGAAAATTATGAATTTATTAGAAATTTATGATAGAAGTTCTTGGCAACACCACACCCTTGGAAAATCAGTAAAGATTTCAGCAAAAATGTCCTCAGTCTTAGGGATCCGAAAACTTCAATGATTTCTTCAAGTAATTCTACCAAGAAACCATTCAATGACTGTACCCGCAACGCCCCTTTCAACGAGTGCTCCGATTGAAAATTAAAGAGAAATTCTACCATGACTACAGAAGTTTACGAATTTTTAGGATCTCGGGGTCAAGACGTCAGAAATGACTTCAAGAGTTACACTAAGAAATTCTTCCCAATATTAGTGCAGTGCAACTTACCTAGCGATCAAAGTTAGGGAAGGGGCCCCAGTAGCCATAGTTGCTAAGGCGTAGGTATTCAGCATCACTATGCTGAACGCGATTGGTTCGATTTCCGGTCGATTCAGGAACTTTTCGTAAAGGCAAACTTCTTGGGTTTCTTGAGTATAGAGTATCTTCGTTTTTACCACACTATACAATACAAAATGCTCATTGAAAGAGGAAGCTCTCAGTTAGTAACTGTGGAAAGTGCTCATAGAAAACTAAGCTGAGAAGCAAGCTTTATCCCAGTGAGAACGTCATGCTTTGACGAAGAAAATACTCTTGGTTTTACGGAAGTTCTCAAGACCTCTTGAAAGCAAATAAGGCAACAAATTGTTATTTAGACAAGGATTGCTCTTGAAATTCCTTCGAGAATTCCTCTTGGAATTTCTTTCGGATGCCTAATGGAGATTTTTCAGAGATTTCTTCAGTAGGGTCTGGGACCATTTGAGCAGGAGCACCTATTTTGGGCACTTGCTGCTATAACTCAGTCAATTTCAAACCGATTGACTTGAATTTTTGAACATGGCCAGATACTGTGCGTATCTGATCGTGTCTTAAAAATCAAGTCAATCGGTTAAAAATTGACTGAGTTATAGCAGCAAGTGCCCAAAATAGGTGCTCCCGCTCAAATGGTCCCAGACCCTACAACTTCTTCTTCTTTTTCTTCTTTATGGCTCTACGTTCTCACTAGATCTTGGCCTGCCTCTCTTCAACTTAGTGTTCTTTGAGCACTTCCACAGTTATTAATTGAAGGGCTTTCTTTGCCTGCCATTGCATGAATTTGTATATTGTGAGGCAAGCACAATGATACACTATGCCCAGGGAGTCGAGAAAATTTTCCCGACCGGAACGGGAATCGAACCCGCCGTCTCCGAATTGGCGATCCATAGCCATAACCACTAGGCTAACTGGAGACCCAACTTCTTTTAGGGATTTATCTAGGAATTCCTTCAGGAATTTTTCCACGAATTCCTTCGATGACTTCTGCAGTACGGTAGATCTTTCAGGGATTACCTCCAGAAACTCATTCAGGGATTCTTTCAAGAAGATTCAGAGATGCCTCCAAGAGATCCATCAAGGATTGTTCCAGAAGTTCCATCATGAATCCCTACAGGAGTTCTTTTAGAGATTAGTGTGGGTGTTCTTCCCGGAATTCCTTCTGAAGTTTCTTCAGAAATTCCTTCGGGATTTCCTTCAGAAATTCGTGAAAGAGGATCCAAAAATATCTTTAGGAGAATCTAGGGATTCTCCAAGAGGTATGTTCCGAGATTTCTACAGAAGATCTTTCAGAGTCAAGTCCAGGAGTTCCTTGAATGATTCCTCCAGAAGTTCCTTTAGGGATTATTCCAGGAGTTTTTTCCGGGGATCGCCCTTGGAGTTCTTTCAGAGATGCCTCCAGAAGTCACATAAGAGATTTTTCCAGGAGATCCTTCAGTAACTCATACAGGAGTTCCTTCAGGGATTCTTCAAAGAGTTTCTTAAAGATTTTCTTTTGGACGATAAATAGGCACATCTCAAAAATTTCCTCATGGAGTTCCTTCTAAGATTCTCCAGATTATTCTGGGATTCCTCCTGGAAATCCTAGGGGATTAATCGTGGAATTCCTTCGGGGATTCCTTCAGGAATTTGTCCTGGAATTCCTCCGAAGATTTATTGCAAAAGTCCTTCGGGGATTCCATCTGGAAATCCTTCGGAGATTCCTCCAGGAATTCCTTCAGCGATTTCTCCTGGAATTCCTCCGAAGATTTATTTCCAAAGTCATTCGAGGAATTCTCCTGGATATCCTTCGATGATTCCTCCAGGAAATCCTATGGAAATTCCCGCTGGAATTACTTTGGGAATTCCTCCCGATATATATATTTTTTTTTTGGGGATTTCTGCTGGAATTTTTTTGGGGATTGCTGCTGGAATTCTGTCGAAGATTTCTGCTGGTGTTGTTTCTGGGATTCCTCCTAGATTGCTTTGAGAACTCTGGAATTCCTTCGGGTTTCCTCCTGGATTGCTTCCTGGAATTCCTTCGAAGATTTTCCTTGGAGTTCCTCTAAAAACCCACCCAGAGATTTCTTCAGAAATTACTGCATGGATAAGAGAGATTCTCGAACCACAAACAAAAAAATCTTCAGGTTTCCATACAGAAGATCCTGCAGGGATTAGCCCAGGTTGGCTAGCCCCAATCTTCTTTTATTGGGATTCCATCAACCAAGAAGTAACAGCTCAAAAAGTTTTCCTACACTGTTAGAATTGTTGCCCATAATTACCTGATCGACCTTTTATACACCTTCGATAGTAGATAGAATAAAACCCCTTTCACCACATTCCTACCGGGGATCTCGCGCGCCGCACCTTTTCAAATTCAAATTCACACGTCAGCGATCCCGATAGATAATCCCTCTCAATCACATAATGTAATGAATTCACACTTATCCACCACTTTGCGATGTTTGTGCTGAAATCACATCGCCAAGACCCCGGAGCCGAGACCGACCGACAATGTTGCTAACCAGCTTGAGCCGGCTTTGGCTTTGGCTCATCCTCAACCTCCACTGCTGTTGCTTCTACTGCTCCTACTGTTGCTCTCCAGATCCCGCCAAAATACAAAAAAAAGAGTCAACAAAAGAACTCAAAAGTGTTATTTCTTGGTTGGTGCTGCTGCTGATAGGTACACAATGTGCGAGCTGCGACTTCCACGACTAGGCGAAACCCCCCAAAGGTCCCAAGAACCCCCACTCCGCTGTTGACTCCGATCTGACTTGGTTGGCTTGGGTCGTCCTCCAGCAAACGATATGGACGGACCACGGACGGGGCCAAAAGGGAGAAAAAGTAACACGAATGGTATGAAAAATAAAATAATAAAAAAAGGAATATTTTCCTCCGAGCAAACAAAATCACTAATAAATAGTTCAATAACCTAGGCCATCGGTCGGCCGGTCGGTCGGTCGGTCGGTGCTCAACTCGATGATGGTAGAAAAATGGCAGTGTGGAGTAGTGTAGTGTAGTGAAGAAGATTCGCGCAAGAAGCGGTCGTTTTGCTCTTCTGCCTCTCGCCCAACAACTATCATGCCCGATACCCATGTGGCCAGGTTCAGGTCCAGGTTGTGATGTTTGTACCTCTCTTACTACTTTTTTTTGTTGTTGCGCTGCTTCCCGCCATCCGGGATCTTGTTCCCCGGGATCTCACTCCACCACACCGCACGGACGTCGAGGCGAGCACATATAGCCAGGCAGGAACACGGTTTGTCGACGGCCAGCCGCGCTTGTCGTCCCTCCGGACACCCTCCTGACTATGGAACGAACGGGGGATGGAGGGCCCACCAGAGCCTCTCAAGGCAGTCCATCCGCGCGGTATGCTGGCTGTTTGCTTTAACCTTTTGCAGTTTCGTGTGTATGTGATCTTCTTCCCCCTCGCGCCGAACGCCCTCCACCGCACCGTACCTCATACGCTCCGGATGACCTGCTTTGGAGGGACGACGATAGGGGGCCGACCAGGAACCTGTTGGGGTGGTCCGATTATGCTAGTTATGGACACACAACATTCGGCGGGTTACATACAGGTCACGGTGAGACTTGTGTGTGGAACCTACTCTCGAGGTTGTTATCATCAGGTAGGTACGGCGTACCTACATAAAGCTCCTCCGCTGGGAAACAACTTTGCGCGCGAGAATGATCGAATCCTATTGTGGTGTTATGCGTTGATCGGATGATGGATGATTTTTGCCTCGGTTGGAGATGGTTGAAATTTTTGAAATTTTTCGGATATCATTGTTTCTATTGAAGTTGTTTTGTGAGAATATTATTTTTACATGGTATGCCTTTGACAGTGTCTCGAGTTTATCATTCCTTGATAAATTTTGCAGGGATAAATTATGGACAATGAAATGTGGATATGTTTTTTTTTTCAAAGTTATTAATAATACTCAATATCAAAAAGAAAAAAAAAACGAGCAAAATTATTACTTTATTGCCGTTCTACACATAATTGTCCTATGTTATATGGGATTTCCATATAATATGGTGCAATTGGGCGTAGAATGGCAGTTTAGTGTAAATTTTAACTTGATTGACCGTTCGTGGTTATTACCCAGCTAACACCAAGTCTTATATAATGTTGAATAAGATGATAAAGTGGAGGCCATATGCGTACATGCTTCCATTTAACCGCGTGTAAAGTGTGCGTATATCGCCTCCACTTTTGCATCCTATTCAACATCATATGCGATCATGTGTTGACTGGGTACTTACTACTATCTAGCACTCGCTAGTTCAGCTAAACTTGCGCTAGGAAGCAATGAGTTGTTTGGAACTAACATGCGTTTTCAGTGAGCGAGTGTTCTATTTTAAACGATAATGTTGCCTGCCATGCAGGTCAATGTAGGGCAGGGGAAGGGATGGTAGATGCAATTGCTTGTCTATGGCTTGTCACTGCGTCTACGCAAGTTCATGCCGATGTCGAAGTGTTTGGGAAATGATTGTTTGGCAGAAGTTCGCATTGCTGGGTGAACCACGAGCTCGCTGCACTTTACGGCGAACCCAGCATCCAGAAGGTGGCCAACACCGGAAGGATACGGTGGGCAGGGCATGTTGCAAGAATGCCGGAAAACAACGCTGCAAAGTTGATGTTTGCTTATCATTCGGCTGCAAATCGAGTATTATTACGGCAAATTGTTGATACAGTGTTATTATGTAGGGAATCGCGCCACTTGGGCGGTGGCTTCTATTTTCGTCTGTTTTCCACCATAACTCAGTCAAATTTGAACCAATTGACACAATTTTTGGAATGCAGTGAGATAGGTATGGTATCCACCCGTGTAAAACATTTCAAGTCAATTGGTTCAAAATTGACTGAGTTATAGTGGAAAACAGACGAATATTGAAGCCACCGCCCAAGTAGCGCGATACCCTATTTAATGTTGAAGTAAATAAATGAAAGTTCCATTTGAGGATTCCACCAGCATGCCTTTTGTAGGTTCTTTCAGATTTGTCCAGGAAACCCTTCTGAAGTATCTTTAAGGATTCCTACCTAAGTTTAATATGGGACCTAGGAATTCGATCGAGCGATTATTCCAGCAACTCCTGAAAAACTCTTAGAAGAAAATTCTGGAGCATTCGTGGGAAACACTTTTGGAAGATTTTCATACGGAACCTTTGAGGTTTCCTAGAAAGAACTCCATTAATATCAATAAGGAAACCCTGGAAGATTTTTGGAAGGATAACTCCTGGAAAACTTACAGAAGAAACACCAGAAGGAGTCTTATAAGGAACTTTTCGGACGATTTTTAGGAGACTCCTGATAAGGATACCCAAAAGGAGCCCCTGTAGCCTTCCAAAAGGATGTACGGAAAAAATCCCAGAAAAATCTCATGGAAGATTCGCATAAGGCACAGTACGAAATCCCGGATAACTTTCCTAAACGATTCAAGAGGGCATCCGGCAAAAGCTCTAGGGAAATTCAAGATCGAGGTTCTTGAAAGAACTCCTGCAAGAATACCAAAAAGATCTTCTTCTGCTGGAATTCCAAAAGAACTGTAACAACTGCACGATTGTAAGAACGATGAGTGTTATGTCTTGTCTCGGGTCGCGTATTGTGTGTGTCCAGAAGAACTCCTGGAGAATTATCATCAGTAAGCATTTCTGAAGGAATTTAAGAAAATAATCTTGGAAGAATTTCAATAGGAATTTCCGAAAAAAAAACAAAGGAATTTTAAAAGGAACATCTTGGCGAATCTCAAAAGCAACTCTTGAAGGAATTTCACAACGAGCTTAATGTTAAGCGTTGATTACTGATGGAACTCCTGAAGCAATCCTCGTTGACCCGCAGAAACTTTGAAATGGACATCTGAGTTAATCCCAAAACGAACTCCAATTTACTTCTCTGAAGGGACACATGAAGAAATGCAGGGGGCCAGGAACTCATCAAAAACTATCCATCGAATTACAAAAAAATAAACAATCGGAATGTTAGGAGTTAATGTAGAGGAATCCCAGCAACATTCTGGGAATGAACCCCAGAGTGAACTGATTGGGGAAACCTAAAAGTAACTTTGAATGAACACCAAAAGATTTCATAGATAAATTCCCGAAGGCACCACAGAAGAAACTTTTAAAGGACACAGTAAAGAATTCTTGAGGGAATCTCAGAAGACTTATGGTGGAGTTTCTTACGGAACATATTCTTCTTGGTTAAGATTTCGAAATCGCACTTCGAAAGATAGCGCATTCTGGGAAAGCTTCACTACGTGTATTAGAACTGTCATATGCGTCACTCTTGCGGTCATCGAACATAGACAATTATGTGCATTTCATGAGCATAGCATGAGCATAGATGACCGTACAATTCGTAGTTGCTACTCCGTGATTGACCAGAACAATCGAAATTGCACAAGGAACCAACAAACGGAGCTTGGGAGAAACTTTCGCTCTCAATGTGTACAGTTCGAGAATTCCAGACTTTTTTAGTCAATAACGGCGCCGGCCACGTCCTTACGGTCATCGAGGAAGGAAAGGAATGTTAGTGTGACGTACGTTGCTACTAGAGACCGCGATCACCTCATTTTCTCCACGACTGTCACGGGAAGGAGTTTTTGTTAGTGGGGAGGGGAGAGTCACATGATTTGGATTCACTTTGGTAAGTGATGATTCATGCAACCTTTACTTAAGTCAAAACATTTATTCATTTTGATTAAAATATTACAAATGTCGACACCGAAGGTGACGAACCATTCAAATTTGTGTGTAAATGCGAAAAATAAAAGAAAAATATTTATTTTCAACTGAATGTGCATTGGAAACTAGCGCCGACACATGACGTGACGAACTTTTCAATATTTGTTAGATAAATACACAAAAACCAGAGCAGAATTTTATGCATGCTTTGACAGTAATTATTATGATAAAATGGAGCGAGCTCACCAATAAACATCCTTCGAAGTGTCCAGTGCGTATGTGCTGCAGCATCTTCCACTAACTGGCCTCTTCTCCGAAATCCAGATCTATGTAACTTTCTATCCCTTCCCTTCCCAAACTTCCTTCCTGTGGCAACCGTGGGGATGCGGAGGTACACACGGTCTCTAGTAGCAACGGATGTCACACCAACATTCCTTCTCTTCCCCCGATGACCGTAAGGACGTGGCCGGCGCCGGTACTGACAATATAAAGTTTTGAACCTTCAAAATTGCACATTGAGGATGGAAAGCTACACCCAGGCCCCATCCATTTGGTTCCCTGTGCAATGTTGACTGTTCTGATCAGTAACGGAGTAGCAACTACGAATTGTACGGTCATCTCATGCTCATGCTCATGCTCTTCTCCGAAATCACACTGAACCGCTACAACTATACTAGGGTACGACGATGTGCACATTCAAATTGACGACGACGACGACGCGGCCGGTCCGAATGAAAAAAGCGGCCTCTTCACTTTGGAGGCAAATCACACTAAACCGCCCCGTACGAGGATAAGCACAGTCGAATCGGTGACGACGACGACGCGGTCGGCCCGAATGAAAAGAAGCGTCTTTTTCACTTTGCCTCCAAAATCACACTCCATAGACAATTATGTGCATTTCAGTACCTAAATTCATCCCGAGGCAAACACCTGCGGTAGAAAATTCTCGTCGTCGTTGGTTAAAATACTGTAAAGTGAGAATTTTTCAGCTAGAATGTGCTATGAGATGCCAAAGAATAATTAATAGAAATTCGCGGAGGAACTTGGTAAGAATTCATTTTTCATTTATTTAGTTCAACATCAATTCAAAGTCGAAGTGCTGCTTCCACCTTTCGATCACTTCACGTTTGTCCGTCAGGAGGCTCCCGTCCTTATTCCTGCAGCTTTTGACTTGTGGCACGAAGCCTTTGCAGGATGCGTTGAGCTTCTTGTAGAGCTTTCTTGTTTCTTGTGAACGGCACAGCAATTCCATTTCCTCGCACTCCGCTTCTGTCTGTATCGCTGCACATTCTGTCGGGTTCCATGCTGCATCATTGCTGCCCGCACTGCATCCTTTTCCTCCAAAACCGCTCTGTTCTCCTCGTCGAACCAATCGTTTCGTCCACTCCGTTCTACATACCCGATAGTGCTCTCGGCTACGTTTTTGATGGCTACTTTGATTTTACCCCAGCAGCCCTCCAGATGGGCCACATCGAGCACACCCTCTTCCGGCAACGGTGCCTCGGGATTCTGCGTGTGTGCTGTGGCGACATCCGGTTGCTTCAGTCACTAACAATGTACAGTACTGGGGCGGCCGCCGGTACTGTACATTGTCAATAACGGCGAGTATTGGGCACAGTTTAACCATCACCACGTAGTGATCCGAGTCGATATTAGAGCCACGATAGGTCCTGACGTCGATAACGTCGGAAAAGTGCCGTCCATGAATTAGAACGTGGTCGATTTGCGATTCCGTTTGCTGTGGTGATCTCCAGGTGTAATGATAAGGGAGGCTGTGCTGTGCTAGAAGAAGGTGTTACGAATGGCCATTCGTAAGAAATATTATATATGTCGTCTAAAGATGTAGGTGGAATATGTTATTGCACAAACCATACACTTACGCGCATGTAAGAACACAATTGAAGATTGGGCGAAAATAAATAAAGTAATAACGAACTTGTAAAGGATGGTTTCAAAGTTAGTTTAACATTCCATTCCGCAGAACCGTATTTTCTGCTCTGTGGTTAAATGGTTGAAGCGCCGGACAAGCGACACGAAGTCATGGGTTCAAATGCCGTCAGAACCAAGTAGAATTTTTCGAAATTTATCTCCGAACTCAGAGTTGTTACAAGCAGAGTGGAAAAAAATCCGCGCCAAATCCGCGCGAGAAAAACTGGAATCCGCTTCAAATTTTCACGTGAATTGGTTCAAAATTTTATTAGTCATATAAAAACGACCAGTGAATACAAAAAATTCAAGGTACAGCCTCCTAAATGAAAAAAATAATCGAGTGTTAACTGCAGTACTTAACCCAATAATTTATAAATCAGGAAGATTAACCACAGCTTAGTTAATCAAACTGGGATAACCTTTCAGAATTTCTGATTCGTAAATTAACGTTCATCTTGATTATTGTAAGTGAATTCAAAGATGTTTCGCCTGAACTTATTCAAAAATATTTCTGTAAAGAAAATAATTTCATTTCTAGGAACATTCCTTTAAAAATGAATAAGAATTTAATTAGATTACTGTGAATGAATTCTCAGAAGATTGCTTTGAGAAACGTTTGTGCAATGTTGAAAAAGTCACAAAAAGAGCTTCTCGGAAGGATCTTTAGATAGGGGTCATTCAGGAAGAATACCTGGTGCGATTACTGAAGAAATGCTTAGTGGAATTGCAAAAAAATGAGTGAACAAACCCCTAGAATAACCCTTCCTCCGCAGATAGACTACTTGGAAGTTCTAACGAAAAAAAAAACGGGAGGAACAGGTATACTGCCGCCATTCGCAAAACAGCCCCATGAGAATAGAAAACCCGGCAAGGTTGAGACTATTATGCGAATAGGGGCAGTATAATAGCCTTTAGGAAAATTCCCAGAACCGTTGGATTTTTTAAAGATTCCCTTCGAGATTTTCTTCAACATGCTGTTTTGAAATTCCTTCAAAGTTTTTCCTGGATTTTTTCTAGGGATTACTTCAAGAATTGCTCCAGAATTACATCCAGAAACCTTTGTGAACATTCCGTTAAATGTTTTCTCCAAAGTTTTCACTCGCATGATTGAAGGATTTTTTCGGAATTTTTCTAGACTTCTTTGGGCATAGAGTATCTTCGTGTCTCCCATACGATACACACATGCAAAATGATCATTGGCAGAGGAAGTTTTCAATCAATAACTGTAAGTGCTCATACACGAAAAAAATCCGTTACCAAAAACATGACGAAAACTTCATAAAATCATAAAATATGCCGCTTCATGATATCATGAATACAAGTCATAATATCATGACGTTAAAGACAAATATCAAAATTTATGTAACGAGTTGCAAAAAGATATTTTTTTTCAGCACTTGTACGTTCATCCAACGAGGCTTGTGTAACAAAACATCAGAATATCATCTACTACGATGTACTCATATCAAATAAAAGTTGATTTGTATTCTTATATGACTTTACCTGATACGTCGTAATAAGTTCAAAAAATAACATCATATGCGATGAATATTGTCCGTCCGCTGTACATATTTGCGATAGTGACTTAAAATAGTACTTTATACGATGTACAGCGTGCAAACTTATGCGACTCCTGGTTGTCTGGGATGCCTTGTTCCTTTACACTTGTGCATTAAAAGTTTAACACAAAAGTCAGCGGTTTCGGCAAAAACAGGGGTGTCCATTTCGCCTCGGGTGTCTATTATGCCCCTAATCCCCATATTTCAAAAAAAAAATCCATTCACCGATTTGAACATCATCCAAAAAGCTACTCTAGTATTGCTGTAAGGAGAAAAACTGCAACTACTTTGTGCCATAACGAGCAACCATCTTAGATAGGGTTCCATCAATCGCTATTAAAATTTCATTAAAATTCAGCAGTATAGCTTGTAATCTTAATGTGTGAACAACTCATTACTAGACAAACCACCTCAAACTCTTCCCCCATCAGCTTATCTTCCTTTAAAACTAGGTCAAAACGTCTTATACTACATCGAGTTCCGACAAAGAACGTTGATTTATTCAAATACCTCTTCTAAAAACACACCCGGAGATAACGACACCGCGTAAGTATTTGCCAGCCACAAACCAATATACACGCCCGAGAAGATGAGCAGCACTTTGTTGTTTACAAGCTCGCGCAGAGTGCGTGCTGGATTTGCATAAATAAGAGTGGTCGCCAATTTATGACCCTCGCCAATATGAGAGGAGAAGAATCCAGTTCGCGGAATGTGCCGGGATAAATTATTAATCAGATTGTGCGATGAATCAAATCGATACGCTACGCAGCCGCCGAGCGGCAAAATGGGCCTTTGTGGTGGAGGCTGAACAGGACGTGTGCTCCACCCTAAATGAGAACACTTCCATTGCCCTAATTGGCCCTGGCTGTGTTCGCGCGCGCCAAAGGATTTCCTTACGATCGCTAATGGCTGCTACCGATCCAGCTAGCTAGGCAGGCATTGACCTGAACGCTAATTGGAAACATAATCGAAATCAATTCGAAATGTTACGATCCATAATCCGAAAAACAAAGAACACTCCTCTTTCTCTCTGTCTCTCGGTCTTGCAGTAAGCGCACAGCACACACGGGAAATAGAACGTTTCGGCGCTTTTACTCCTAATGTGCGGTTGTTTTCGATCTCGATTCTGAACCTTTCCATTAAAGTAGCGGTAAAGGCACTATCCGGAGCAGTCTCCTCCCTGGCTATTAGGCTCGACCCCGACTCCGTCCGCGGTGTGTGTAACTGTTCTTCGGGTAGTTCTTCTCCAGCTGGCCTTGCCTAATGACTACCCCGGCAAAGCTCTTCTCCGGCTCTTCTGTTGGTTGGAACTCTCCTCCATTACAATGAAATCATCGGGTCCATTCACGAGCCGGTGCCGGTGGTGGCTTCCTCGTCAAGGCTGAACAAGGGATTACTATCACACATCAGTGATCTCCATCAGGTCGGTCGTCGTCGTCGCACCTCCTCAGCTGGACCACAGAAATTAGGCCAGATCCAATCTCCCAAATCATTGTGTTTGTGTTGTTGTATTCTTCCAGTCCATCCATCATCTCAGAGCCACATCCTGTGGTTCATTGATGCCCTCTCGGCTCGGCTGATGGTGGTTAAGCGTGCCTAGGCCCACAGTCAGTGTTTAGTTTGAGCGTTGTCGTCCATTAATTGATGATATCGAAAATTAATGCATGCTGCCTCCAAACGGAACCTCAATGGATGCACGAACGAAGGTGGTAGATCATCGCATTTCTCCCGAGGGTTCATCTTCCTCCGCGATCGGCGAGCGAGAGAACCGTATTAGCATAGAAAGGTCTAGCTGCGTAGGATTCATTAAAAATCGTTTAATTTTCTATTTTTAGTTTTCCTCTTTTACCTTTTGGCTTTGATTTCGGTGCAGGCAGAGCTGCCTGCGGAACGCATTAGCATAAAACAGCGTGCGCGTAGACTGGATTGGGCTTGGGTAAGGTGTGTGTTGTAGGTCACGTCGTCACCGGTAGAATCTGCTGCTGGACCATATGGGTTTCGGTGATTTTCCCCCCTAATAGGGAGGATTGAACTAGTAAGTCCAAGATCGCAAACTGGAATCGATTTCTTTGGGTGAAATTGGTTATGTTAATCGAGAGGATGCTTCGTCATTGCTAGACTTAGAGACCGAGAGCTGAGTGAGGTCATTAATAATCTTTTAGCTAGAGGGTCTCATGCTTATCAAACTGTAAAAGGAGAGTTTGTTTGTTTGGTCGTAAAATCAGACAGAGAACTGATCGTGTTCAAAACGTTTAATGATGGGGGTCTATTTAGTGTGTGTTTGTGTGTATCGGAATACATAAAATCGGTCGTTTCCTGTCGCAGCATTTGAATTTGATTGCCGGCGATTCTTTGCTACCACATTTAGAAAGCATTTTGGAGAGCTGATCAGCGATGTTCAATTTAAGGCGATCAGTACTTTCGATTATCTCTACACTCTACAAAGTGATATTGGCGGAATTAGATGAAATAATTCAAGCACATTGACTTCTATTATTTCATGGTAACACCTTCAAGAAGAATATCTCCAGGAGTTGGATACTGGTGGCCTATACCCAGCTCAGTAGAGAGCGGTGCAGAGAAACAAGTAACACGAATTCACCGCAAAAAGAAACAACAACATAGTGTGATTACTCAAGCACCGGAGAGCATGGATCGGAACGATATGTGGAGGTTTTATACAACTGTCAATAGTGTGCGACACAAGACTGCATCAGTTCCCGCAATGTGCAATGGCCAGGAAGTAAATTTGGCAGCCAGGTGGAAAGAGCAATTCGATCATTTTAAAAATGGATCAGTGAAGGTGTACCCAGGAACAAGAATACCATAGTTGATTGCGGTCAAGCAGTGGAACCACGAACACTGGATGATGTTAAGACGGCCCTTTACGAGCATTACACAATACAGTGGTGACCCGATTTTGTCAACCACTGATTTCACCGGATTTTTGACCCGACAGCTTTTTTTGAACGAGAAAAATAAAAGTGTGTTTCATTCAGCATTGTCATTTTATAATCAATATCAATAATAATCCAGTTGATGTCTTGAGTGTGGAATAAGCAAGTTAAAATCCATATTAATAAAAACCAAAACAAGTTGGTTTCTTTTGGCGTCATGTATAAATTACGTATCGAATTTGTGCTTTTTCAATTCTTAACGTTATCTAACATTTAAAATACAGTCAGGTTTTTTACGCGGTTTTCATTTACGCGGCCGCGGTTTTTTGAATTTTGAACTGAGTTTTTTTTACGCGGTACGTATCCCTCGCGTAAAAAAACTTATCGTTGAAAATATCTCAAGGACTTTACTGCCCCCATTCGCAAAACAGTCTTATGTGAATAGGAAACCCAGCAAACATGGGACTGTTATGCGAATAGGGGCAGATTACTTTTCATTTACCTCTGGATCAGAACAAACGTCCCAAGTAACATTTTGATGACCAATTAGTCTAGAAGAGGTTTTGAAAATCGTCATAAAACCCTTTACCATTTATTTTGGTTTAATGCTGGTTTTAAGAACCTCTTCTAGTATATTTGACTAAAAAATGTTACTTGCGGTGGAACGTTGGCTGTTGATGCGATTATAAGTAAGGCATTCATAACAACGTGATGTCACGGTTCCTAATCTCGCCACAACATGGAAATATACGTTTCTTTTTTCTAGAGATTCCTTCAGAAATAGGAACAGGAATTGCTCTAGGAGTTTACACCGAGATCAAAGATGAAAGATGATTTTTTGAAAAATCAGCATTGCACTTTTCAACAATCTGTATCCTATACAAAATTTTGGTCAAAAAGCTGTATCCCAAAAATAAAAAAGCCCTTTTAACTCAAAAATCTGTATTTCATATTTAATATTTATAAAACGAAATCTGTACGAATGCTCAAAAATCTGTATAATACAGGTAAATCTGTGTATATGGCATCCCTGACTGAGACTGATGCTACATATTTCTGGCCGGGATTCTTCCAGGAATTTATCCAAAATTTCCCTCAGAGATTTCTCAAGGTTTTCTTCAGGAATTCTCCATAAATTCTTCTTGGAATTCTCCTAGAATTTCTATTGCAAACTCTTCAGGAATTCGTGGTGGGATTCTCCTAAAATTCTTTCTGCGAGTCCTCCTGGGGTTTAGTGGTTAAGGCTATGGATCGCCTATCCGGAGACGGCGGGTACGATTCCCGTTCCGGTCGGGTAAATTTTCTCGACTCCCTGGGCATAGTGTATCATTGAACTTGCCTCACAATATACGAATTCATGCAATGGCAGGCAAATAAAGCCCTTCAATTAATAACTGTGGAAGTACTCAAAGAACACTAAGTTGAAGAAAGGCAGGCCAAGTCTCAGTGGGGACGTAGAGTCACAAAGAAGAAGAAGAATGTCCTCCAGGACGCAGAAGTTGGATTCAGGAATTCCACCTGGACTTCTTCCAATAATTTGTACGAAGTTTCATTTTCGTGTAGCCTGCCTGTGTAAATATGTCCCTGTTCGCCATACAAGCATTTGTAGCGATCTGGCGTAAGATAGACTCATGAACGGTAGCCCCAGAAAAATTGCGAACTGTTTGGAGTTGCATGTGTCAGTATGCGATGTCCTATTTTATTACGCATTTGTAATGTTTCACTATAATATGTTCTAATTTTGTATGCATTTATAGTGTTCCATCACGTGTCGTAATAATGGCGCCCACCGACGGCACGGGTGTTTGTAGGGTTCTATTTTATACTCGTCATATGACGCCCAACCGGAAAACCAATGCGGGTATCGTAAATAGTGTAAATACAGTAAAAGTCTCAGGTTAGACGCTTATACAGTCGACTCTCCACATGTCGATGTTCTACATCTCGATATCTCTCCCTATCTCGATGGTTTGGTCAGTCACTTCAATCTGCATACATTTTACCTTTCTACATATCGATATCTCCTTATCTCGATATCTCTATATCTCGATGTGATCTCGTTCGTTTTTGTTCTAGATTTTCTCTCCATATCCCTTTCGTGACGGAGCGCAAAAAATTGAAATCTCCATACAAATGGCTCAACTTTGGCTCTCCAGAACTCTTAGATTTCCCAACAAAATAACAATTATTTTACCTCATATGAAAGAACTACTCTTTATCTTTCGATTTCTAGCTTTGATAACCTAGACAAATCGGAAATTAAAATTATGCGACAGATAAACCTTTTTCATGTTTTACGGATTTTGTCCATTTTTTGTTCACCTTGGTGTGGTAAATTTCATAGGCAACGTAAACAAAAGTTTGTTTACACACAAACAAGTATTAGTAATGGCCGAATTATTGAAACAGTTTACATCACATTAAACAAAGTCTAAACAGGTGAAAAAAATATGCAAAACTGCTACCGCTCAACAGCACAATTGTGCTGGTTCGTCACGAAAGGGATATGTCGATATGCCCGTTTTTACAGGTTGCTAGATCTCGTTTGTTAGGTTTAAAACATTCAAGGAAGGCGAAGTGACATCTGTTTGTTGACGGTTTTTCCTAGTGACGGACGATTTTTCAATCTAGTGTGCATTACAAATTAGTTCTTGAATTCGATCTCTCCCTATCTCGATGGTTTCTTCAATATCGAGATGTAGAGAGTCAACTGTATGTAGAAAACTTTCCGTCGCGATCGTAACGATAATGCAATAATCAAGCTATCAACGCAACAGCAAAGACTGTTAACAAAAATGGGAACTACCAGACAAAACACAACTTCAGCTGGTAGACTACAAGACCCAAAACATTCCAATGAAACCTTGTATATTGTTAATTTATGTTTTGTGTAGTGTTGCAATATGTTTTGTCTTAATAAATTAGACATTTGTCGTGTTCCACTATGAGATGTACTATTTTTTTGGGCATTTGCAGGGTTTTACTGGTGTTCGTAATAACGGCGCCCAACGTGGGGCACGGGTTTTGTAGGGTTCAATTGTATTTGCGTAATAAGTTCTTCTGGGGATTTCTATAAGAATCCTTACAGGTATTTTCAGTCATTCTTCAGAAGTTTTTTTTTCTGGAGCTTTTGCAGTGATTCCTCTAGCATATGTACTGGTATTCCTGCAGGACTTTTCCCATTAAAATCTACAGAAAGTAATGTAGGTACTTCTCCAATAGAATTACTTCGTGAATTTATCCAGATATTTCCTAGAGATTTTTTCGAGAATTCCTTTTAGGATTCCTTCAGGAATTTCTGCTGGGTTGCCTTTAGAAATTCTAAGGCGAGTTAAACCAAAGATTTCTCCGGGGATATCAGATTCTATAATGGCGATATCCGTCCCCATTAAGGGAATGCCGGACACGGCAGTTGTTGGGCTGCAGGAAACATAAAGTCAGGTTTACTGCGTTACCTGTACTTGAAGGCCGAGCACTTTGGTTTCCCGTTGGGTGTTTGTTTTTCGTGGATTTTCCAGAACAAATCAAGCACTTGGGACGGTTCGTGCAGCTCCGTGCCTTTTGTGGCCTTCAACTTCACATTGCCTGCAAAGCTTGCTCGTTTCAGGGCCTCTGCAGTCCCGTAGCTTGTGTTCCGGTTCAAGCAACCAGTGGCTCATGCATGCCCAGCGGAAATACCGACTAACCCACCTTGAGTCACATGTAGCAGAATCAAGGCCACCTACAGGGTCATTCCGTCGACGAACAGCTGCGGTAGCCATGTGCACCTCACACTGATGCCGGAGTGCCACAACGAGCGCATCCGATGCCCGTGATAACGTCCAGGTTTTTGACTCGAAGTTTATTTCGCCGGTACGAGTATGTGGAATACTGCGTACGACTGCTCCAAAATCCGTGAACTTGGTAAAGCTCCTAATCGTCTTCAAGACATCTGCTACTTAAACTTATCCGTCTTGATGAGGAGGGAATCACCCTTGCTACGCTTGGTACCTAGCCTCCTACCTCTCCTAGATTTAGGGTCCCTACTCTCCTGCTCCTCTTTATTCTTTCCACTAATCACTAGGATCTAGGGGCCGTGCTTCCCCTGGCCCACCATAACTTGTAGTGGCTGAGGACCTACACAAGGATGCAACTACTCTCGATCGATCTTTTCAGGCCCACCCGTCACAGGTATCCGGGTCGTCTGCTGGGATCGGATGTACTGGCTTTATGGTCCTTCACCTATGCCCCTGACTTCGCGAGCGCCATGTGGTAGCTCATCACCTGAAGGCTGCCTCACGTGCTTCTGCGATTGCTTGTCATATGCGAAAGCGTCTGGCGTACTCTTTGGGCTACCCACGAATGTGAAGGCCTCTGTCTGGGTAGACTTTGGCACTTTCATCTTCACGGGCTTTGCTGTTACCATGGATTCATCACCCTGCTTGGCTGTTATCGTCGACTTACGTTTCAGCAGTGAGCTCTGATGAAGGTCATTATTGATATTCAACTTCGAGGACGTTATGATTATGGTGCAAATTGTTGGGTAATATCCACCATGGCAAAAAGCCTTTCTCTGTTCTTGTTGATGGATCGCGTCGACCACGCTATTTCCATGACCTTTTCGGCGTGCTATCCAGACCGATCTCCCAGCTTCATCGGGAGCACCCTCATACTCGTCGATCTACCGAAGGATCGCGGATACGGCTTATTCTTCAACTTCAACTAAACTCCGGAAGCACTGATGATGACAAGAACGCATTCTACGCGCAGCTCGATCGCTACCCAAGCCACGACGTCAAGATCATCATAGGAGACCTGAACAAATGTTCAGGTAGACCAGGCAGAGGATTTCAGATTCAGAAGTTTTCGAAGCCCATAAAGTGTGGCCTGAATCTAATTGCCTACGTTAAGGCCATTTCAGGCAGACAATATCTATTACAATAAAAACGTTCTCTAATAAGGATATCATAATGTTGACGTCTTATATTAAGGCAGCGGTCAATTCAGTTAAAAGCAATAAGCTTCGGCGGATAATGCCAAATCATGGCATTCCGGCAAAATAAATTAGGATGATACTTGCAACGCGTTTGGTATAACTATAAAACCCGCCAATTTGAAAAGAAGGCACAAAGATGTAATTATGCCAAACTGCGTTATGCTAGATGAGGTAGAAACTTCATAAAGATACAGAGATTTTCAAGAATCTTCGGAATTCCTAAAGAACAAAAGCAGCTAAGGATTTGTTTGTTCGTATTTTTTATCTCTATTATCGAGATTTCAGTCCAAGGCTAGTTCGTCTCAATCGTTAAAGCCGAATGAAGCTCATAATGTACATACATTCATAATAAGCGGTTGCCATGCAAGCGGGAATTCAAATATCTCAAACCGCAGATCATTTCCCTGAATTTTAATAGATACAAAACCCATTATTATCCATAAGCCACCCCGATGGAGATTTAAATCCTTCAAACTAATGAAGCGGTAAGCCGCAAAAACCACTAACTTTCCTCAGCTAACGGATCCAACATTCTGTCATTGTCTCATTTTACAGAAGCCTCGAATGCAAAAAAGCTACCTCAAGTACCGTATCATGCCGACTTCGATCATCTGCTCCCCACACCATCAGCTAATCCTAAATCTTATCCCACTCGACACCGGTCAACGACCCTGCCTCCTCCAGCTTCAACCCGCCGCGCCCCGCAGCAATCCCCAACTCCAACTCCATTAAAAACCTGAACTCTCATTTCAAGTTCTGCACACAACAAATGCGAATGTTGAATCAACAGCACACCGCTTCGGAGGGCCCGTTCACCTTCACCCAGTCAGCCATTCGAGACTCGAGACCGGGAACGCCAATATGGTTTTAGCCGGGTCCAGCCCGGCCCGGCCCGACCGATCGATCGATCGATCAATGAAGGCCAAGGCCCTCGAACCTGAACTTCATCAGAGCTTCCCGTCGTTTTATAATCAGATGAGTTTTTTTTTTCATCTTCTCGCTGGCTGCTAGGAGCGGCTATCGTTGCCGAGCGGAAAGCTATATCAAACAAATTATCATGCAAAATCAGAGAAAATCTTTCAACTCTCAACTGATTGCTTTATTCCTTGCCTGGTGGATCTAGGCAGATACGGATGGACGGACGGACGGATAAGGGGAAACAGGAGGTCATTACCGCGTCGCGATCGTCGCCATCTATTGGCGATCATATGTACATATGTGCTGAGACCGTCGTATGCTAAAATACAAAATGTTGGAAAATGCAGCCACCGATCCCTCGGGAACCCTCTGCTGGACCACTGAACAGGGCGTCTCTTTATCATTACGCGCGCCCGTATCAATAAAAATAATTGCGTATTTCCTGTTTTGCCCTCGAGGTTCTCGACGACGACGACGAAGGCCAATCCAATACAATCCAATAAGCGATAGGTACCAATAATGGTAGAGTCGTCGTCGTCTTCGTCGTAGGCATAGATCTGCCCACTATTTGCAGTTCTCGGCCTGCTGCCTAGGTCCAAGCTCCAGCACCACCACCACCCGATGATGTGGTAGTTTGTAAAATATATGCGATAGAATTAATTTCGAGCGATCTTGCTCCCGGGTCTTTTTCGATGATCGCACATCCCGTCTTAATCTCTTGCAACGGGAGGCAGATGAGCCTCTTTTGAGGGGAAGAAGTGGTCGAAGGAGCAGGAATAGGCGAATGGTGCTGCCACTCTTTTGAGGAATCTCGCTTTCGAGGAGGTCCGTGGTTTGTTATCATTTCTTTTTTCTTCTGGTTTGCCATTTGCAAAGTGTTTCGAGCGTTTCTACGGCTCTGTGCTGTACTAGGCGAGCCGTCCTCTTTGTAGTAAGCGAATTTACTTCTCACGGAGATTACAGCAATCTCCTCCGGATTGCGTTGAAGTGATGAGTAGAATCTTTTTTTTTTGTCTGCTGCGATGGTAGTTATTCGAGAAATAGTACTCGGTGAGGTCGTAAAAATGGCTGTAGCAGGCTGTATTTTTATCTTTTTTGTATTTCTCGTTCACTAAAGTATACTGAAAGGTTATACGTTCACTCAAAACACAAATTTTCCATAGAAGGCCAGGAGGGTCAAGTTACATACTCATGGAGGTTCGACTGTACCATTCAACTCAATTCGACGAATTGAGGTGATGTCTGTGTGTATGTGTGTATGTCTGTGCACAAAAATGGTCACTCACTTCTAAGGCACTTCTCATTGATCGAATCACCAGAGGAATTCCCGAAAGAAATCTTGAAAATAATCCAAAATGGAACTGCTAAAGGAATTCACAAATAATCACTGGAGGAATTTCCGAAAGAATCCTTGGAAGAAATTGGCAAATAAATAGCTGGTGAATGCATCTTCGAAGAAATCTTTAGAGACATTTCCGAAGCAATCTCTGAAGATAAATTTCTTATTGATTGATTGATTTGTCTTAATTAAAGAGACTTTCAGCCCTTGGCTGGCCACAAATAAATTTCTTAGTGGAATTTTGAATCTGGACAACTGGAAAAATATCTTTACGAATTCTTTACCTATTTCTTGAAAAATCCTTGGAAGAATATTTCGATGCATCCCTACAGAATTTTCCGAAAAGAACACTGGAGGATATTCAAAAAAAAAAAATGCCTGAAGGACACCCTGGAGGAATTTCAGAAGCAATTCTTTCCCTGGAAGAATTTCGGTTAGAACCTCTGCGGGGAACCCTGAAGGGTTTCCGTGAGGCGTTCCCGTAAAAACGACTGCCGAAATTCACGATGGAATTACTGGAATCTCTAAAGGAATCCCTATTGGAATTTCCAAAGGGATCCCTAAAGGAATTCTCCTTAGAGAAGGTACTTCTTAAGCAATATTTTGATGATTTCCTGGATCTGATAAGATGAAAGATTTCCAATTTATGATGTGCTTGATGGTGTAAATCCAAAGAGCAGAATTTTCATGCGCTCAGTGCGGACAAGCCTGCGCTTCGAGTGAGTCAGAGAAGTCCCTATCTGGCGTGAATTTCACTTGCATATCTCACCAAAATCGTGCTTGAAGGTACTTTGTACACTATTACAACGTGGTGGTGATATACGAAACCCGGTAGTGGTCGTAGTCCTGAACAATTTTGCCTTCCTATCAGGTGAAGTTCGTGCAATATCTCACCAAATTCGTACCGGAAGTAAGTATGTAAACTAGCGCCACGTGATGATGACGTTCGGAACTGGCAGCACTTGTAGTCCTGAACAAATTTGCCAAATATCGTACCTTCTCATCTGGCTTCAAATTCGAGCTATACCTCACCAAAGTCGTACCGGAAGTAAATATGTACACAAGCGCCACGTGGTGGTGTAATTCGGAACTATGCTCTTCAAGACCTAGGAGCACTCGTACTCCTGAACAATTTTGCCGAAAATCGTACCTTCCTAGCTGGCTGCAATCTCGTGATATATCTCATCAAATTCATAACAGAAGTAAATAAGTACACTAGCGCCACATGGTGGTGAAATTCAGAAGTATGCTCTTCATGACATGGAAGTATTCGTAGTCCTGAACAACTTTGCCGAAGATCGCACCTTCCTATCTGGCTTCAATCTCGTGCTATGTCCCACCAAAGTCGTACCGGACGTAAATATGTACACTAGCGCCACGTGGTGGTGAAATTCCGAACTATGCTCTTCATCATCTGGAAGTACATATAATCCTGAACAACTTTGCCGGAAATTGTACCTTCCTATCTGGCTTCAATTTCGTGATATATCTCCTTTAAAGTCATACCGGAAGGGAAGTCACTATGTACACTAGCGCCACGTGGTGGTAAAATTCGGAACTACGCTCTTCATGGCCTAGGATTACACGTGGTTCTGAACAACTTTGCCAAAAATCGTATTTTCCTTTCTGGCTCACCAAATTCGTACCGGAAGTAAATATATACACTAACGCCACGTGGTGGTAAAATTTGGAACTATGTGGAAACTAGACCTGGAAGTACTCATAGTCCTGATTAACTTTGCCGAAGATCGTACCTTTCTATCTGGCTTCAATCTCGTGATATATCTCTCCAAAGTCATACCAAAAGTTGCGATGCACACTAGCGCCACATGATGGTGAAATTCGGAACTATAAAATCCATCACCAGGAAGTGGTTGTTGTTCTGAACAACTTTGCCGAAGACAGAATGTTGCTATCTTGTCGAGGTTCCGAGAGAACTCACTACAAAGACATGAACATCAACCCACTCACTCACAAAATGTCACTGACTAATCCATTTAATCTTAACTTCACTCACTCGTTTGATCACTCATCAATTCATTTATTCATCAACTCACTTACTAATTATGTACCTCATTCTCTTCTCAAATCACTCATTTACTAATTCTCATTCACCAATTCACTTACATATCATTTCACTCACTCACCAGTTCACTCGGCATCACACACATTTTTCAACTCACAGTCTAACCGATTTACTGACTCTCCTACTCAATTCAACCCACTCACAGAAAAAAAACTCATTCATCAACTCACTAACTTAAGGCGAAACTGGAAGCATTTCCTCACTTTTTGGTTTTTGATTTTTTATTAAATAACGAAGCAATATTTCCAAAATTGGTTTTCATTTCACAGTTAGAAAAAGAATCAAAGTATCTCCTGTTTTTTTTTCAGGTGGAAAATGTTTTTCAGTTTTAAGGAAACCATTTTTGAATGAAATTTCAAAAAATATGGTTTTTGAAAAACTGGTAAAAGTTTTTCACCTAAAAAAAATCCAGGGATAGCTCGATCCTTCCCCTGTCTGTGTATAAAAACCGATTTTGAAAATATTGCTTCGTTTTTTAATAAAAAATCAAAAACTAAAAATATGAGGAAATTCGTCCAGTTTAGCCTTAAGTTAAGTATTCATCAACTATCTCTTTCACAAACTTGGCTTTATCGAAAGGTCTTGGGGCTTGTTTGTTTTCGAAGTTCAATTTTTAGAAATGTTAACGTTTTTCTACAATTATGCGTGAGACAAATGCCACGACGTCTTTCTCACAAAAAGATTATAGCCAAAAATTTGCCATTCCTTACCTGATCTTTTGATGAAGCCTAAAACCGAAATGAACTATCAGCTTAGCATAAGGACAAACGTCTTGACATCCCGCTTCAACAGGGCATCAAAACTTCAAACGCACAAATCTCAAGAAGAAAGCTTTACACAACAAAGCATTTTATTATTCTCTTCTTGCTCACTTGTAATAAGCTTGAAATAAGAAGATTACATGCGCTAGTTTTTTTTACGAAGAGATATGTGCCCTCGAAATTGTGAGTAGGTGCCTTGTCTGTCCCGACTAGAACATTATAACAAAAATATAACGTAATCCTAACAAACTGAGATATTTATAACTCATTGTGATATAATGTTCAACATCCATGGTGATTTCAAATTATATCACATTATGTTACAAATGTTGTTTTATAACTCATTAAATTATAATTTAGTTTTGAGTCTTCAACATTTGAAAAGTAATGTTACAAAGTTCTAACAAATTTTGATAGAAACTAGTAATCCTGAGACTAAAATTCGTATCACATTTTGTTATAATTTTGATATGATGATAACAAAATAAGTTATAAACTTGGTAAGATTAGTGTACTTTTTGTTACAATTTTAGTTATTTTAACATCATCCTGAACCAAGTTTATAATATAATAAGTTATAGAAAAAATTTATAACGTCATAACACAATATGATATAAACTTGATATAATTTTCTAGTCGGGGTCCTCAAACTGACTGTACACTAGGGTGCCAATGGAATGAATGGGAAAAATTTTACCATCGAATTTCGAAAACGGGTAGCGCTCAAAAGTTTCGTCTTCCCAAAGAAAGTCACCATGCAAAATTTCAGCTCAATCGGACTTCGTTAAGGGGTGGCCCAAAGCGGTCAAAGTTTGGCTGTTTTGAAACACGAAAAAAGTCCCAAGGTAGGTGTGGTAGTTTAGCAGATCAAGTAGGCCGAGCCCTTGGAATTATCATTATTAGTCGAGACGTCAACTGGGGAAGTACCACATTGGCGACGAAAGAACCCCCGTTTGGTTTGGATGAGTAGCAGAGCCTTCGGCACGATTATCAGCCAAACGACTCAGCCATTTTGGAGATCAAGACAATTCAAAATTCAAGATCGTGCAAGGACGTGCAAGGACGTGCAAGGACGTGCAAGTCCTGCAAGTGAAGCTGATCAAGAATCATCATAAGATCAAGAAGGAACCCTCTCCTGTTCTGATAAGACATACGTGAAAAATCAAGCCAAACAGTGATTACCTTGGCAACGAACTTCGGTTCCCTGAACCGAAAAAAAAACAAGTTCCTTTGCACGGAACTGCCCCAGGAACGGATTCTATCCGTTGAGTTGGGCGAAACGGTTATCAAGTTCACCTTAATGGTGAACTGCCTCAGGAGCGGATTCAATCCGTTGAGTTAGGCGAAATATAACGAAGTTCACCCCAAAGGTGAACTGCCTCAGGAACGGATGCAATCCGTTGAGTTAGGCGATAAAATTATGAAGTTCAGTCCCAAAGATGAACTGCCTCAGGAGCGGATTCAATCCGTTGAGTTAGGCGAAATATAACGAAGTTCACCCCAAAGGTGAACTGCCTCAGGAACGGATGCAATCCGTTGAGTTAGGCGATAAAATTATGAAGTTCACCCAACGATGGACTGCCTCAGGAATGGCTTCAGTCCGTTGAGTTAGGCGACAAGATTTCATAGTTCACCTCAAAGGAGGACTGGTTCGGAAACGAAGTTTTCCGTTTAGACGACATAGTGGTTCTGCAACGTTTCACTTTATGTGCCTATATACAATCCTAAATTTGAGCAGTTGTAGTCTAAACACCCATCTCTCGATGTGACCGGGAGGAAGTGATTGCGGTTAACGAACAATGGTCAATTTCGAAAGAAAGGGAGATGTGGTAGTTTAGCAGATCAAGTAGGCCGAGCCCTTGGAATTATCATTATTAGTCGAGACGTCAACTGGGGAAGTACCACAGTAGGGATACATGAAAATTTCAAAATCGATTTTTTTTTTGATGCCAAATGTCTTAAAAGTGTACACGTCAATGGTTGCTTCTCCGTGATTGATCTGATCTGGTATGAATTGTACTGAGATCCCACTGAATAAGGAGCTGCGTTACTCCTCTTATTCTTAAAGTGCAATCGAAGCAGCTCATACATTTTTGGATCAATACCAGCGCCGGCCAAGTCCTTACAGTCAGTTGGGAAGGGAAAGGAATATTACAGTGTGATGGTTATTGCTACTAGAGACCGAGAACACTCTGTGTCCCCACAACCAGCAGGATATGAGTTATCTTTTGTTGGTGATGCAATCCATTGATAGGAGATACATTTAGATAATAGATCGTGTGTAGATTACTCTGAAGAAGAAGCGACATAGTCCGCTTGGTTGCATAATTTGCAGGCGTTATATGAAAAAATTGACACTATGCTGTGAAAGTTGGAAGGAAGGGAATTTGAAAAAAAGGGAAGTTGGAAGGAAGAAAACGGCGTTTGCAATCCGTTTCTGTTCCAACGATGACTATGAACTTGTGAATATATAACATGAGTTGTATATATAGACTATAGAGATGAGAAAGAGAGAAATTAGATAGAAAGATATAAAGTAGAAAGAAAGAACGGGCCAGGGATTGAACCCAGGACCGTCTGCATACGAATCAGAAGCGATAGCCACTAGACCACCCAGCCCGTCTTAAACCGAAATGAACTGTCAGGCGCATTTTTTCATAGAAGATTTGGGCTTGTTTGTTCAGTAAAAAGAAAAAAAAAATGTAAATGGAATGCTTGTGCCGTTGGTAAGCATATATCCTCAAGGCATGATATGCGCGAGTTTGCTATTTCATTTTTAGCGAAAATTTCAAACACCGGTTCACGAAGTTTTCTTGACGAAATTTTTTACAAATGTAAGCTTCTTGGTACTTGGGTTGTACCACATGTAATTATATTTACCCAAAACATTCACATTTTCTCCCTCATCAAGCCCGCAAGTGCAAGACTGCGACAAATCTTCTGGAAACAACTTCAAACTACGACAATTGCTTAGTTAGCCATACGCCAATCTGCTCTGGCTCTGTTGTTTTAGCCTTCATTGAATGTTACCCGAGCGCAAGACATCTTTGGTTCTGTAGACGACCTTGAAATCTCGCAACACCACCAAATTCCATCATGTCCATCGCGCAAGTCGCCGCGCCAGCTCCTACCAACTGAGACGACCGATTTTCCATGCATTTTAAAGACACCACCCGTGTTCAAATTTCCATCCAACCCAAGAGAAGAAGAGGTGCTTGAACCTGAAGAGCCAATCAGCCAGCCAGCAGCCAAGCGCAGTTGTTGTTCCAATCGTCACACGGAGTCGTCGAAAAATGCGAACGACCAAAAAAAAACTAAAAAGAAAAGAAGATGTCCCGGTATCAAACACTGCCAACTTAGTTGTCATAGTGACGTAAGTGTTTCGCATGGTCACCCTCGAACAACAAATCCCAACCTCAAGAGGTGCACCGCATAGTTTGAGCTACTTAATGGCACACATCTATGTAGATACACACTTGCGCCGGGTGCTTTGCGATTGTGATACTGCACTTTGCGCGCCAAACGGCAAATATTATCCTATACTCAAAATGCATCGGATGGGGGACCCGCAAAAAATCGACCCGATGGGATTGGGAGACTGCAATCAAGAATCGCTTTGCTTTGCACAAGCGCGCGATAATGACCGCGATCGATGGTGTTTAATTTTCTCACTGATTTCAATATCGATTTCCTGGGCTTTTTTTTCTGTTGTGGGTTCCGTTCAAATTGAATGCAAATAGCCCTCCAAATGCGCGGCATCATTGGCACAGCATGATTGGGGCTAAGTGGGGGGCATCAAGTGTTATATGGGTGCACAGATGACTAAACACACACCTCTTCTTCCCTCCCTTCTTGTTCCCTCCGACAAATTGCTCCGATTATTTTTCGGTAAGCTAGTTAGTGGATCCGACAAAACGTCTAGAGATCGACTAACTAGCTTTTGGGACTAATGTGGTGCCTCTAGTGGGTACTTGGTTGCGGATCATTGTGCTTGGTCAATTTGTCTTCCTGTTTGTTCAGTAAGTACCTACCAACCAACCTCTAGTTATTTAGTTACATATACGGCAATTGACGACGAAGAATGCCGCACCAGCCGTTCCGCGAGGGCTCCAAGTTTCCCGGGTATCGACCGACCGATCACCACCTGCTTAGCACTGACTGGCTGTTGAGCACAGTTTGCGCTAAAGAATGCGATTAAAAGGCCTTTTGTCTGTGGTCCGAGCAGTGGTTCACAACTTGGAAGGGAGAGCCCTTTGTGGTTCGTAAAATTCACATTGCACTGAATAAAACAAACTAACAATACAGGGAGACGAAGATGGAGCAGCCACTGGTTGAAAGTCTCGACTATAAAGATATTTATTCAATACAGAAGAGTGTGGTGGCCTAGTGACTACCGCTTCTAATTCAAAAGCAGAATGTCATGGGTTCATATGGTTTTCTATCTACTCTCTCTATACTCTCTTCTCTACATATACATTTCATGTATAAACGTATATTCATAGCCATTGCTAGAGCCAGAAACGGATTAAAAAGACTTCCTTCCAACTTTCACAGCACAGTGTAAAGCTATCATATACCGCCTACAAGTTATGCAAACAAGCGAGCTGAGCCGCTTCACAGTAATCTCCTCACATTTTATCACTTTATGCCTGGCATCCACGCACCAATGCGTGAACCCCTATGCCAAAAACAAACTTTTCCCAACAACACTCCGTCGTACTTGTGCAGATGCAGTGAACTCTACGGTATGTTGGCAACAAGCGCTTGCAATCATCACTTTCCTTCCCATCCCCACATTGACCTGTAATCTGACGTAGCAGGCGCCATTCTCGCCTGAAAATAGAATATCATCAATTCTCACAAACTGAAAATGCCTGTTGGTCCCAAGCAACTATCTCATTGGTTGTTTGTGTGAATGTAGCTAAACTGGCGATACCAAAGTAGCAACTACAGGCGGTCAATCAATTTTCATTTTTCATTTTCAGATCCCGAAATGGATTGAAAAAGCCGTTTCATTGACTTTCAACTTCGAAGCGCAGCCCGAGCAAAGGCGGATAACAAAGTGATATCTTTTTGATAACAAACTGTGTTATCGGTGTTTTCATTTTGATATATTTTTTTATCATCTTCTACAATTGATGATAACCAGGTGATAACAAATTTATTTATCGATAATTTTGGTCTATCGCGATAACACAAAAAAAAAAACTAAATGATAAAAAATATGTTATCAGTTCCCAAACGCATATTTCAAAGCTTTTCCAAAACTGAGAGTCTGATGGACCTCGAATCTAAAAATAGATTCCGGTTTCCACCTTCAATGCGACTGTAGTACGAAAGCGTAGCCTTCAAAGACTCTCCCTCTCACTGAGTCCCGTTGGTATAGAGGCTATCAGCTGCGACCGGCAATCACTCGATCAGTGTTCGATACCCGCTGGGCGTAATAGTTGAAAACATGGTTAAAATTATGAGAAACTTTTTTCCTTTGCTGGCGATGTCGGTAAAGTAGATTTTTACTATTTTGGTCGATAAAATAGCTCTGAATGATAACTCATTGATAACAAAGCCAGTTATCAATCAGCAGTATTTTTCATGTTGATAACTAAATCTAATGTTGAAAAAAAATAATTGTATAACACAATTAGTTATCAACATAAACTCAATGATAACTTACCTTCTCATCATTTTGGTATTCGAGAAGTAAATTTGAGTTATCATTTTTTTTTATGATGGTTCTTAATTCAACCTGAATGATAACAAACTCTATTATCCAACGAATTATAATCAGGTAACAGAGCTTGTTATCATTTTGTTATCCGCCTTAGCTCGGGAGGTTAATCAATCTAAATATCTAATCTAATCTAAATCAATCTAAATATCTAATATATATATTAGATCTAATATACACTGTGGTGCATAATTGATCGGACAAACGCCGATTTCCATACAAAATGGCCAAGTTTGAGATGCTGTAACTATGGTTTGCTTTGATGGATTGAGCTCAATTTTTGACACGGAACTACAAATATGCTGAATTTTGTGTATACAAAGTATTGAATGTTTTCGTTCACCGAGAAAATTTTCTACTCAATGACTGAGTTGGCCTTACTCAGATATCCAAAAATCCTTTGTTTTCTTATTCAGTTTCGGCTAAAAGTGGGACAACTCATTGGCAATGGGTTGTCCCACTTTTAACGGAAACTGAGTAAGAGAACAAAAGATTTTTCGATTTCTGAGTAAGGCCAACTCAGCCACTGAGTAGAAATTTTTCTCTGTGTTCACAGGTCTGGGCGTGGCAAGGCGTTGAAAAAATTGCAAAAGTGATCGGACAGCGGCACGCGTGTAAATCAAAGGGGTCCCTGTCCGATCACTTTTACAATATTTTCAACGCCTTGCCACGCCCAGACCTGTGAACGAAAACATTTTATACTTTGTATACACAAAATTCAGCATATTTGTAGTTCCGTGTCAAAAATTGAGCTCAATCCAACAAAGCAAACCATAGTTACAGCATCTTAAACTTGGCCATTTTGTATGAAAATCGGCGTTTGTCCGATCAATTATGCACCACAGTGTATATATTAGAAATCTTGCAATCATTTCAGACATTTAGTTTTTTTTTTCCTAAAATACTGGATTCCAATACGCTTGAACTCCAGAAACTTCATAAATAATGGTGAATTTTTTACTATAGTAATATGTGTCTTCAAGAGTTGAAAGGTGTCAATGGACAGACTAGAAATTTATTCAAATTTATTCCACTAAAAAAATCACCATTATTTATGAAATTTCTGGAGTTCAAGCGTATTGGAATCCAGTATTTTAGAAAAAAAAAACTAAATGTCTGAAATGATTGCAAGATTTTCATTACGAATTTCTTAGACTAAACATGTGGTGCATAAAGCAACCGCATGATTGACGTAGGACTACGCGGAGATGTTTTTTTGATAATCAGTTATCTCACCAATGTTGCTTTGCAAATTATTCGGCTGGCTGTTACTGCTATGACAGTTTAGTTAAGTTTTTCACAGTATACTAATTTTATCATTTGAATTCATGTCATATTTGTAAATATACGTTTATCAATGTTTAATACATTGAAATTGTAGTCTACTTTGAACTTAAAAAATACACCTTTAACTGAAATGAAGTAATTGAGTGCAAGGTGAAACTGAACTTTAAAATCTCAAATTAACGCGTCTCATCTGAAACATTTTAAGCTTTCTGCAGGAGAATGTACAGACGCTACCCCATAACTTTCTTATTAAAAAAACAGTTTTCAACAAATTCAAGCGAAATTGCTGTAATAAATCTGAAAAATATCTTTTAGAATTTGTCAGACAAAATCCAAGGAGAAACATGCCTAAGGCTACAGGATTCGTGAAAAATTTCTAAAAAAAATAATAAAACGGGGACGAGTTTCATTAAAAATTTCTGTAGAAAAAATACTTTTTTTAGATGAATAAGGAGAAGGATACTATGGAGGCATTCTTAGATGATTACTTTTGAATTTTTTGAGTGATGCCTGGAGAATTCCAGTGAGGTATTCTTAAGATGAAGGTCCCTTGCGTCCATTTTCAAATTCTGCATTTTGCCTCACGTTTTTGAGAGCGCAAATCTGGAGATCCATCAAATGAAGCGGGCTGATAACGTTACTCAATGTTCTTTGCGAGTAAGCAAGCAACAAGTAGCATTTTCAGTCTCGTTGGTCTGATAAATAATCAGATTTGTGCTATTGAAGTTTTGAACGAATTGAAAGACGGCCATTATGGCGGTCATCTTTAACCCTAAAAGAGATACCTGGGGTCCATTGGACCCCAGGCGCCTTTCAGAGCTCGTTTTTGATGGAACACACTCAGCGAGGTGACGAAACTGAGGCCATGAAGGTATCCCTTTTAGGGTTAACCATGTCCTTGAATGAATTTTTAGATAGAAATCCTGGGAAAATACCTGGAAGAAAAACTGTAGAAATGCCTGTAAAAAAATGCCAAAAGAACCCTCCCTCCCTAATAAGACTACTAAAAGATATCGACACAGAAATCATTGGAGGATTCTACTAGTACTGTACAAGTAACCACTGGGAATATTCCTGAAGGGATATATTGATTTTTCTCAAATTTTTTGAACCTCCTTCAAGATTTTCTTCATTAGGTTAGTATGATTTTCCTTCACGGGTTTCCTCAGGAATTCTGCTTACAACCACGTTAATGTTTTGAACCATCCTAATATTCGTTCTGATTCTCTGTACACTTTTAACCGCCCAAATGGCCATTTTGAGTCACATTTATGTCCATTTTTGGTCACTCTTATTTCGGACCACCGTTGATTTTCGTCTAAACTAATGTCCATTTTTGGACGTTCCCTAGGTAATTTTGACCCACTTTGATAAATTTTGAACCACCCTAATGCTCATTTTGAATCACTTGTATGTTCAATTTTCTACCAAACCATACCCGATTTTATAACGTATAAACAAGGCAAAACTGCTTGATAGCTGATAATAAAACTATGATATCCGTGTTGTCGAAGCTCACAACCAAAATCCAGGATTTTGACCAAACTTTAAGACAAAGGCTCAGATATTACAGTCAGTGCTAGAAAATTACTTACATTTCTCCTGAATTTAGGAAGAACGGTTCAATCATTTTTTTTTATCAGTATTAACGAGATTTTTAGCCCTAGGCTAGTTCATCTCGGGACCCACGCTTTACTTCCCTTATAAATTACTGTTACCTTCCTAGCATTTATTACAGTTTTTCACTCACAATTTGTTGAAAGTCAAAAGTTATCTCAATTAGATGAAAATCTAGGCAAGATTTCTTCGCGTTATGAACTATGATCATGAAAATCCCCTAAAATGAACGAGTTATTCTCGTTAATAATCTAACGCATTATCGTGACGTTCTCAAATTGAGAAGTTTTGAAATGACACCCAGTTCAAGCAAGACGTAGTCCTACGTCTTTTAGCAGTTTCGTCCTGGAAAGTTTAAGGTTACATTGGATGACTTTTCTATTGAATATCTTGCCATTCCTCGGAGTACATTTTTACGGGATTCCTCTACGTAATCTCGTACGATTCCGCTTGGTTATCTCTTGGAATTAAATGAGAAGTATCAGTTTAAATTTGCTGACCCCTGAAGTTTTTTCTGTACATTCTTGAGGAGTTCTTTCTGGGAATAAACATGATGTCTTTTTCAAAACTCCTATATGAACTTTTTCGGAGATTCTTCGAAAATTCCTACGGGAATTTAACAAGGTTTTTTTTTTTCAGAAACTCCTCCCGAAATTCTTTTTGAGATTTCTGCAGAAGTTCTTTCTAAGAATTCTTCTAAAGTTTTTCTAGGAATCCCTCGCATCTGAGATTCGTCAAAAAGTTTGTTGTGACATTCTTATGGCAAATCTTTCAAGAATTGCGTATCGTAAACTGGAAGGCCGAAAACCCCCTAAGAACATCTGGAAATCGGCCAGGAGTTTCGTATAGGATTCAATAAAAAGTTGATTTTCTGATTACTGCAGAAGTCTCTTTAGGAACTCATTCGTAAAGTCGTTTCCGGATTCCTCTAAGAGCTTCAACTGGATCCCTTCCAGAATCGTCTTTAAACATTTCCAAGAATTTCCTACTGGGTATTTTCCAAGAGTTCCTTCCGGAAATCCTCCCATAGTCCCTTCTGAAATTCTTCAGAAGTTACTTCTGGGAATCTTCCAGTCTGTCAGGAAATTATTTAAAGGTTTATTTTGGAATAAATATTCCAGGAGTTATTTTAGAAAACCCTTCAAAAGTTCTTTGTGGAAATTCTCCATGAGTTTTTTTTTTTGGAATGGCTCTTGGAGTCTTCTCTCTGAACTTCGTAATGGCAATATTTCAGGTTATTTTTCAGAAGTTCTGCGAATTTTTCAGGATTTTTTTGGAAATCATTCAGGAATTCTTCAGAGTAACTACAACTGAAAGAATGGAATCTGCAGAAGCTATTCGAGGAGCAATTGGAACAGCACAGATGGAATTGCTGGAGTTATAAAAAGTTGTACCTGTTATGGATATTCTGTGGTGTCCGAACTGGAACATGACATCTACAGCTGTTACTTCAGATCTATGATTGTGGCGGAAGCAATTTCCGCTGTTATAGTCAACTGCGATTAGTGAACCCCTTTTCGGTTCAGCTCTGCTGTTCAGTCCTTGGTATCTACAACTTCCTTTTTCCTGGCGTAACGTCCCCACTGGGAAAAAGCCTGCTCTTCAGCTAGGCGTTCTTTTGAAACCTTGACAGTTATTATTTGAGAGCGTCCTCTGCCAATGACCATTTTGCATGTGTATATCGTGTAACAGGCATGCACATACTCTATGCCCCAGGAAGTCAAGGAAATTTCATTTACTAAAAGTTCCAGCGCCGACCGGGAATCGAACCCGTCACCCTCAGGATGATCATGCTGAATACCCATGCCTATGCAGCTGTGGCTATAGGGCCCAGCCCAAGTAACTTTTGATGATCTATTAGTCTTGTAGAGGTTTCGTTTACCGCCATAAAACCTAAAGGTGGCCGAATGCCGTTTGACCGAAAGGGTCGTTTGGCCGAATTATTATCAAAAGCATTTGGAGGCGTGGCAAACTCTGGATAACAATCTGGTTGCCAATATGATCATCAGAAATATTTTCTTCTTTTAATCATAGGCTATTCTTTCTATTTTTATCATAAAGGCATTAGTTGGCGTTAAAACTGAGAATATTTATGTCAGAGATTTTTCCTTCTTTGGAATCGTCAGAGATTTTTCCGTCTTTGAATTCGAGTTATACTGATATACACAGATAAAAATAATGAGATTTACACGTCATGTAAACTTCATTTTAGTCATGTTAACTTAGTGTTATGGTGGTTTACATGATATATCATGTAAATTTGTGTTATATATCATGTAAACACTCAAGAGTCATGCTGAATTACATGACATATAATGGAAGTTTACATGATATTTTATGACTTTTACATGATATGTCATGTAAACTTCTGTGATATCCCACGCTCCAATTATGTGCGTCATATGTCACAGAATTTTACACTCTTTTTTCGATCTATGTAGGAAACAGTGGCATGATCACGTAAGTTCATCATACCTTTTCGGCCAAACGACGTTCGGCCAAACGTCATTCGGTCGAACATCATTCGGCCAAATGACCCGGAACCAAACCTAATACCTCTCATTTTGGATTTATGATGATTCTAAGAACCTCTTCTAGTCTATTTGACTATAAAATGTTACTTGAGCGGTATCTACAACCGTCACCTACGATTATTCGAAAAGCAAGTTAAATCAAGAAGGGATCTGGATAACCGTGCTTGCTAAAGGAACAAGAAGAGGGCTCCTAGATCAAGCAGGTATTTCTGGTAAGCCTACCATTCCGATAACAAGCTGCAAATTTCAACTTGACGTGGATGAATCTGGGAGGTAAAATCCAGCCAGAAATTCTTCCACAAGAATTTCTTCATTGTTTCTTTCTAGAACTTTTTTAGAGATGCCTCTTGGAATGCCTTCTAGGATTTAACCTAAGAATTTTTCAGCATTCCTGATTTTCCACCGATTTCCCGTAGATTTTTTACGGGGGTCCTGTAGATTCCTTTTCATAATTTCTGACAAGAATTTCCCGCCGGTACTCTTGCGTTTCACTCATCGTGGGATTTTTCTCAGGATTTATCCTGGAACAGCAGTTTCTTACGGGATACCTCTTGAAAGATATGTTGCGATTCTTGCCAATGTTTCTTTCGGGATTTCTCCATGGGTAAATACTGCGATTTCTACTAGAGCTCATCCTAGAATTTCTTCAGAGGTTTAGAGAGATTTCATCCGAAGTTCTTGCTATATTTTTTCAAGAAACTTTCGTGAGCTTTCTTCTAGAGCGGGGATTTCTCTTTAAGTTTCACCTGAGATGTCTCTCGAAGGCTCTCCCAGGACTTCTCTTATAAGATTCTTTTTGGTGTTGCTGCCGGATTTTTTTTTTATCTGTATTAACGAGATTTTTAGCTCTAGGCTAGTTCATCTCGGGACCCACGTTTTACTTCCCTTCCACAGGAAGAACTCACATTTTGTGAGTTTGTCGGGAGTGGGATTCGATCCCAGGTTTTCGGCGTGATAGTCAAGTGTTCTAACCATCCAACCAGGTCCGCTCCACTGCCGGAATGTCTTTCGGAGATTTTGAGGATTTATCCTTCACTTTCTCCCAAGTTTCAGTCGATTTTTTTGAGTTCCTTTTGGGATTTCTGCATGAATTATTGAGGATATCTCTCATGAAGTCCATCCTGCAATTTCTTCTTAAGGTTTTCCAGGCTTTTTCTCGTAATAATAGCGATTCTTGCAGAGTTCCTTTTGAACGGAAATGGTTGCTTTCCCAGTTCCCAGTTCCTTTTGAATTTTGTCGAGATTATTCAAAGTATGCTCTTACAAATCTCTATCAGGAAATTGTCGCGGGTTTTTGAGTGTTCCTTGTAGGTTTTCTCTTATAGTCACTCTCCCAGCTCTTTCAGGGAGTTTTCCCGGAAAACTCTCTAGAAGAATGCCCTGGACAAATTGTACAGAAACCTCGTAAAAATCTCGGGAGAAACTGTGAGAAAATCATGAACCTTTTCGATCCTATGTTCTTAATCATAGCATAGTTCAAATGACCTAGGTGTTGTTATACTGTGTTTCGGTGTTCTAAGAGATTCTGTAAGCATGTTAGAATACATATCACAGATTTGTATGCTGAAAAGGTATGTATTACAACTGTAGGTACTTGAGAGTCCTGAATTCAAAAGCTGTTCAGAAGACTTCAGAATTTTCGTGAGAATGTTATAAATGTCTACTGAGCTTTCATATTGTTCAACCGGTGATTATGATGGGTAGCTTTACCCAATAAAAAGAGTTCATGTTGCCACTGTAGATTTGAAGTTCTGTATAACAAAACCATGAATATCTCTATCTCTCTTACCGAAGTAGATCCTATATTCTGAATTCCAGAATGATTTGTATGATCCAGATATTAGAATTATAATTTCCTAATAATTTACCATTATTTTGTGAGATTACAGAAGGTAGTTGGGCCTGCGTTTGAGCGGTGTTAGCATTAAGAACCCCTGCCTAGAAGATCAAGATCACGGCTACGGCGGCGACTCGCCCCAGAGACCATCAACGCATTGCTCTCCTTTGGGACCACCGTCACCACCACACCGTCGTGCAACAACACCGACTCATCGTCGCTGGCTGCTATGTAACGGGATTATCGCGTTTTTTGCATTTTTCCTCGACTCTTTGTAGATGCTCGTCCCTCAGTGCGCTTAGTTAGCTGGTACGGCGACGGTGTGGTGTGGTGACTTAAGACTCGCAGTTCATTTTCAGCCCGATTAACATAATTTCAATTCATTTAATGTGTAACAAGCGACGCCGTAAATACTAAGTAGCTGTGTGTGCTGTGCTGCGCTGTGCTGTGTGCAGCCAGCCAGCGGCGCGTCGATGGAGAAAGAAATTTGCAACGATTTCAACGCCTGCTCTGATCTGTGTGCTGCGCTGCTTGCTGGTGTCGTGTCACCGCGTCGGCCACGTCCAACCAAGGGAGAGGAGAAATGGCCTTTTTTACTGCTTCTTGGTCGCGAGTTTTGTTTTCGTTGAACCGGGTTCGAATCGTCGTTGTCGTCGTCGTCGTGAACCGCATTAAAATTCTGCACGATTGCGGGCTAAATGAGTTATGTTAAAATCAAACTGGGTAAATTCTTTATTTCTTCGCGGGTTTTACTGCCCTAATGCTCGCGGACGGACTTAAGAATCGCCGGTGGCGCGCAGTGTCACTTAGTTCCTGCGAGACCGCATGGGGATGCGAGAGGTTTGATTTGTTTTTGGTTCGGTTTGTTATGTGCGGAACGTGGTGCGCCTCGGAATTATCTGGATATCTGGCCTGCAAATTGCCCTCTCTTCGAGTCATCCGCCGAGGTGGGTAAGGTTTTATGGATGCGCCCCCGTGCTGCCTCCCTGGTTTACCCCCCTTTGGGGTGGACTTTAGCACGAACGTGCTGTGGAGAATTATATCACCCGAGCAAACGTGCCTGGCGGGTCCCCGGTTCCAGAGGAACACACGCGGAAGCTATGCGCGGCGCTTCTAGCTTGCAGCTATTAGTCACTTGGCAATTTCTGAGAGTCCGGTGTGGACGGTTTAACCTACATACTTAAGACCTAGTTAAGAAGAGAATGTTAATGTTAATGCCGACTAATTAGATGCCGCGCGATTGGACGACCCAAGTTTTGAATCGTTTTTCTGGCATAATAAGGGGACAGGATCTATACCGGGAACGTATAACATTTTCGGACAACAATCTATGTATTATAATTCAAGAGCAGTGTTATTGGAAAGGTATATTTTTAAATTTGATTTTCTATTATTAGATGTTTGTGTGTCGTTAAACATCTTTTGTACACCAAAACCTCTATTTAGGTAATGAGTCGGGACTGCTTAAATAGAATTTTTACCGAAATGGATTCAGTTTATTACCTAAATGGAGTACAAGGTTGTTTGTGGGGGAACCAACGTAGATGACAACTCCAACAATCAATCCACAGCTTTGTGAGCTCAGCAGCGCGGGAACCCGGGTAGAAGAAAATAACTAACAAAGATCAAATTTTGCCATTAAAAATGAATAGCTGAATAGCATAATTTGTTATTGGTTTGATGGGAATAAGAACAAAAATAATAACTGACTTTGTACAGGAAAATAACTCAATAATAACTAATTTTATCCTTATAAGAACAAACCAAGGACAAAATATTTCAAAATGGAGAATAACTGAATAAGTTATTATCGATTTATTGAGAACAAAGTAAGAACAAAATAAGTTATTTCAAATAAGATCGTCATAACTTGTAAATTTTGTTATTATGATTGGAAAAAACTGTATTGTAAGTTCTGAAATGTTTCGTCCTTGGTTTGATCTTATAATAACAACACAAGTTATTATTTACTTTTTTCTGGAACTAAGTGAGTTATTATTTTTTGTTCTTTTAGCTCTTATTCCTAACAAATAAAATAAATACTAAATAACTCATCAATAACACAACAAGTTATGAATGCAAAATATGTATTTATGGTGTTGCATTTAGGATGCTCAGAATAACTTATTTTACTATGATTGCATATTTTGTTATTATTCAGTTATTTATTGTTATCCAATAATAACTCAGAAATAACAAATTTTGCAATGATAATATTTTTTGTTCTTAGCGAGTTATTTAGTGTTACATATCCATAAATAACATAAGACTGCAGACGCGCCAACTTGGTCAAATTATTGGGGGGGCAAAGCCTGGTTTTTCTGATTTTTTGTATGGGAAATTCGAAAAATCATGAAAAATCGTCAAATATTGGGGGGGCAAAACCATGCTTGCCCCCCCCTAAGTTGGCGCCTATGTAAGACTGATAAAATGAGATATGATGGCAAAATTTGTTATTATTTTTTCCTTGGTTTGTTTTTCATCTCTACCCGGGAAGTGACTTGTACTGTTCAAAGAAGATCCAGAAACGTTTAGTACCAGAAAATGACGGATGAAAAAAAAACGTTGCCAGAAGCCGGACATTCGTGTCTGGCATCCGGCAGAATAGCAAGCGGCAGAAGAAAGCGAGAGAGAAGCCGTGAAAAGAATTGACCGCAGAAAAAAGCAGTACGAGGAGAATGTGATTAGTGAAGCGTGAAACAGTATGGAACAAAATGGTATGCGGACATTTTACGAAACTGTCAACGACGTGAGAAGAGATACAGCGCCAACACCCGTCATGAGCAATAAACGTGATGATACCATGCTTAGGAGATAAGACAGCTGCTTGACGCAGAGAGCAATGAAAAGATTGAGCATCAGTGATGATGAACAAGCTGTGAAGCCCCCGACATGCTAGTTTTATTATAAATCTCCTTTCGGCAATTCCTTGTGGATATCATTTAGCAATTTATCTGGCAAGTCGTTTTGAAGTTTCTCAAGCAACTTCTTCGAAAATAGAGGAAATCCCCAAGGAACTGCCAAAGGAATTCGCAGAAGTATTACAGAAGAAATTCACATTAGCACTGCAAAGGAAATATTCAAAGAAATTGCCGATTACTAAAATAATTGCAGAATAAATAAAAAAAATAACGAAGAAATCAAATTAAAAACACAACCTGAGAAGTTCTAAACGGAATTCCTTAACAAATTTCTATAAGAATTTGCCATGAGATTTCGAAAGAAATGGCTAAAACTATTTTCAAAATTATTACTCAAATCAATTCCCAAAACATTTGCCAAAGTAGTATGCAAAGAATGAAGTTTTTGAAGAAATTTCCAAAGCAATTACTACATGAATTTTATGGAAATGTTAACAAAGTAATTTTCAAAAACAATCCAGATGAAGTTCGGAAGGATATGCCGAAAGAATTACTTGAAAAATTCCCGAAATATATGGCGAAGAAACTTCCAAAGAAATATGAAGAAGTGACTATGATAATTTCAAAGTGATTACCGAATTAATTTCCGAAAGAATTTCCGAAAAAGTTTCCAATGTGATTATCAAAGAAGTTCCCAAAGAAATTGCCGAAAAAAAATATGCTGAAGGAATCCTAAAAAGCATGATCGAACTACTCACAAAGAAAAAGTTTAATTTTTCTCATGTGAATTACTGAAGGAACTAACAAAAGAAATGTCGGAGGAATTTTCTAAGAAATTATTACCGTAAAAAGTTCACAAGAAAATTGCCGAAGAAGTTCCAAATTTTCAAAAAAAAAAAAAAACAAACGTACAATGTTACTGCCGAAAAATACTAACGAAATTGTTGCATATTCACAGAGTGCTGAGCAGTACTGCCATGGTACAGTTAGAGCTGATTACTCAAGGTTTTCAGCACTCCCTATACTGGTACGCCCCCATGGATTTTTTTTTTCTGTAATAACTGTAGATTCCTCAGAGAGTCCTCTTTGAATGTAATCCTTCCCGTGTACTCCTTTTTTTTCTTCAAAAAAATATCAGAGGCATCGCTAGAAATTCCATTAGGGATCTATCCAAATTTCTAAGAATTTTTCTAGAAACAAGATTTTGCAGGAGTTGCTAGAATGATTTCAGCAAAGATTCCTTTGGGTATCCTTAAGAATTCATTCCTGTCTATGAATTTCTTTGAAAATTCATTCAGGGATTCCTCCAGCCTCTAGGAGTTCTCCTTGGGTTTTCTTCAGGAGTTTCTCAAAAGATTTATCCCTTAAATAATCCACGAGTTTCTTCAGAAAATCATGCTGGGATTCCTTCAGGAATTTTTCAAGCATTGCTTCTGCAGTTTGTGCATGAATTCCTTCTTGTACTTCTTTGAACATTTCTGAAGAAAATTCTCCAGGAATATTGTCAGAATTGCTTCCAGGAGTTTTTCTTTAGAAACTCTCATTTATTCAGTTGATTCGTTCTGCAACTGTCATTGGTTTGGGTCAATCACGGAGCAGTAGTCATAGATATGTATGTGCTGTCAGTCTAGTTAAGTTAAGTTAATCTGAGGAAACGCTCGAAGAATTGTTCTAGAAATTTCTCAAGAAATTCTTCGGAGAATGGCTTTCTCCAGGGAATTCTCCAAAGATTTCGTTGAAAATTCAGAATTTTTTCAGGAGCTTTTTCGGAAAATATTGTTGGATACAACACAGATACAACGCTGTTTAAAAATTACGTAGATCCTGAATATATGGAAAAGATTGAGTTGATTCTTCACCTCAACACACAACTTTTAAACCACCCTAACGCCGGAATGCGGAAAAAACGGGCATTGGGTACTGTGTTCCACATTTCGCTAAAATTATGTGTCTCACACAAGACAACAAGCGCAACCAACAAGCGCCAGCGCAAACCCAGCTACTTACTGATCACCTGACTGATTGGTTCAAATCAAATCAAAGTAGGCGCGAGAAAAAAAAAAAACGCGCTGACTCTGACTCCATCCTAATCGAAAAGGGGGCTACTTCGACGATTGGGTGCATTTCTTGTACGCGGTGGCCGGCGGTCGATTCGCGAATTTCGTTCTCGACATATATGAACAACAACATAACGAGACGAGGGACTGATGATTGGGATCAAACTGGAGCAGCTTGTTGCAAAAGAAAAGGAACGAAAACAAAAAAATAGCGCCAGCACTTTCGTCGGAAACGATAATTTCTGGACGGCTTCATTAAGGAGATTAACGGAAATGGGTGAGCAAATTGGTGGTAAATTTTAAATTGGTTCGGTTTTTTTTTTGTTTCGGGGCTCGATCGGTGTGTCACTGGGTGACCAGTTTGCCTTTATTTTATCGGTTTTATCGTTTTTTGGTTTGGCTCATTATGTCTGAAAAATTCTTCTGATCCCACCAGAAGAAGCCTAAAATTTTTATGAAGAAGCTTTTTGAAATTCTTTGGAAATTTCTCGAAGGACGAAGGACCAACCAAAATTCCTTCTAAAACTCTTTCTGAGATTAATTCGGTAATTTTTCGAGGGCTTCTTTTAGAAAATCTTCCGTGGGCTGCTTCGTGATGTTTCGTGTTGGGTTTCTTCAGAAGTTTATCAAAGATTTTTTTTCTAAGAAATCTTGCATTTTTCTAAGAAATTGCTTCCGAAATGTCTCCATGATTTTTTTTTCCAAAACTTAATTCAAGAATTCTGGGCGAAATTCATGCAAGAATTTGTTTAGAAATTCCTTTAGATATTTTATGAGGTATTCACTTAAAAATCCATCAGAAATTTCTTTAGAAAGAAGTTTTTTTTTCAGAAACTTTTTAATTTTCTTAAAAAAAATCGTATGGATCCCCTTAAAACATTCTTCAGAATTTCCTTCCGAGGTTTTTTCAAAAAATCTTCTAAATTTATTTTCAAAAATTTCTCCAAGAATTTCTTTAAAAATCCTACCGGAATTATTTTTTTTCAAAATACCTCCCAAAAATTCGTAGATTTTTTCCAGGTACATATTTCTTTCAAAACTTCTGAAGTATTTTCTACAAAAAATTTCTAAGAAGATCATCTAGAGATTTCTTTGGAGTTTTTAAAAGTATGTCGTTCGAAAATTTCACATGGAATTTTCAGAAATTTCCGTCTAAAAAGTTCCCTGAAATTGATATAGAAATTTCTCTCCAGAATTGCTCTAGAAAGTTCTCCATTTATTAATGGATTAAGCTCTCAACTAATTAAGGGATTCTTTCTAAAATTCGTGGAAGGATTTCTTTAGAAATTCCTTTAGATATTTTTTTCAGGTTTAATTATAAAATACAGCAAATGTTCCTTTTGAAATTCTTCTGTGGATTTTTCAGAAAATCTTCCAAATTTGTATTCTAAAATTTATTTAGATTCCTCCAAAAATTCTACCAGGAATACCTCCACGGATTCCCTTTCTTTCAAAATATTCTCCAAGGATTCCAAGGATTTTTTTACAGGTATTGCTTTGGAAGTTCCTATTTTTAAGAAACATGACATGAGAATTCTTTGTCATGAAAAATCAAAAGGAACCTTTCAAAAACATCATCTAGAGATTCCTCCGAAAATTTTTTTAAGTATGTGATTAGAAAATCTAACAGGGATACTTCAGCAATTCTTCCAGAAATTTCTTTCCAAAAAACTATCAGAGTTTGATTTGGAAACTTCTCTTCAGAGATTTGTTCAGATTGCTTCAAAACGTTCTCTATGATTTTTTTCACTACATTCAGGGATTCTTTGTAAAATTTTAGCGTATTTCTTCAGAAATTCCCCTAGATATTTTTTTAAAAGCTTTTCTGAGATTCCTTTAGAAAATCCATGAGATCTTCCTTCAGAAATTCTTCCAAATTTATTTTCAATTTTTTTTTTCCAAAGATTGCTCCAGAAATTCTACCATACCTGCACGGATTCTTAAAAAAAGCCTACTTCCAGGTATTGCTTTGGGAATTATTAAAGTTTTTTTCTTCACAAATTTTCGAAGAATACTCCTAACAAAAATCGAATGATTCCCTTTAAAAACATCATCTAGAGGTTTCTCTGGATTTTTTTTAATATTTCATAAGAAAATCTCACAGGGATTCTTCAAAAATTCGTCCAGAGATTTCTTTCTTAAAAGTTTTCTGAGATTGATTTGGAAATTTCTCTTCAGAGATTTGTTCAGAATTGCTTCAGAAATTTTCCTTGTTTTTTTGTTCAGAAACTCATTCAGGAATTCTTTGTGAAATTCGTGTAAGGATTTCTTTAGAAATACTTCTAGATATTTTATAAGAATTTCTTTAGAAAATTCATTAGAGATTCCTTCAGAAATTCTTCTGTGGGTTTTTCAGAAAATCATTCAATTGATTTTCAAAAATTTCTCCAAGGATTCCTACGGCATAACTCTACGGATTTTTTTTTTTCAAGATGTCCTCCAAGGATTCATTTGGATTATTTTCCGGGTACCATGAGGTAGCCATTCACCACTCATGCTCCATTCATCGCTCGTTTCATATGATTTTTATTCAAATCGTATGAAACGAGCAGTAAATGAAGCATGAGCGGTAACCTCGCGGTATTGGTTTAGAAACTCCTAACGTTTTTTCTTAAGAAATTTTCAAAGAATTCTCTTAAAAATTTCGAATGGATATCTTCGAAAACATCGAAATAGCTATTTCTCCGGTTCTTTAAAGTATTTCATTAGGAAATCTCACAGGGACATTTCAGAAATTCTTCAAGAGATTTCTTTCTTAATGCTTTCTGAAATTGATTTGGAAATTTATCTCCAGAAATTTGTTCGGAATGGCTTCAGAAATTTCTCCATTTTTTTAACAAATTCATTCAGGGATTTCTTGTGAAATCCGTGACAGTTTTTGTTTAGAAATTCCTATAGATATTTTTTCAGTAACTTTAGTAAACCCATTAGATTCTTTCCGAAATTGCGGGTTTCTCAGAAAATCTTCTAAATTTATTAAAAAAAACTATTCAAGAATTCCTCCAGATATTCTACCAGGAGTACCTCCACGGATTCTTGCAAAATATCTTCCAAGAATTCATTAGGATTTTATTCCAGGAATTGTTTTAGGAATTCCTAGAATTCTTTCTTTCCAAAAAGATTTCCGAGATTGATTTGAAAATTTCTCTCCAAAGATTTGTTCAGAACTGCTGGCGGATGCTGGGATTCTTTGTGAAATTAATGCAAGATTTTTTTTTTAAATCCCCTAGACATTTTTCAGGATTTTTTTGAATATCTAAATTCCTCCAAATTCTTCTGCGGGTAGAAAATCTTACGTATTTATTTTCAGAAATTCCTCCTAGGATTCTTACAGAAGTTCTATCAGGAATACCTCCATGGATTCATCGAAAGTATCTTCCAAGCATTCATTTGGATTAATTTCCAAATAATGCTTTATAAATTTCTGAAGCTTTTTCTTCAGAAATTTTCCAAGAATTCTCTTCAAAAACTTCAAATGGAGCTTTTCAAAAACATCATCTAGAGATTTCTCCAAATTTTGTTGAAGCATTTCATTAGAAAATCTCACAACGATTTTTCAGAAATTCTTCCGGAAATTTCTCCTAGAGTTCTTTTAGAAAGTCTGCCATGAATTGCTGCAAAAATTGTTACATAGATTCTTCAAAAATCTCCACCCGTATCATATTCAGAAAATCAGAAATTCTTTCAAAAATTTCTCCAAAGCTTTTTTTAGAGATTCTCTCAGGGATTTTATAAGGCTTTTTCAAGAATTAGTTCAGAAAATCCTATATCGATTCTTTCAGACGTCAGAAATTACTCATGGATCTCTTTCATAAAGTCTTCTAAAATTCGAAAATTGCTCCAGCGGTTCCTTCCGATTTTTTTTTCAGAGAATCTTGAAGGAATGCACCGGGGATTCCGTCAGATATTCCTTCATAGACACTTTCTCCTACAGGAATGGCTCCAAGGGTTCCCTTCAGCGATTCTTCCAAATATTGTTTCAGAAATTCCTCCAACGGTTTCTTCAGAAACTCATACATACATTCCTTCAAAAATTCCACCTTGATTTTCTCTAAAGACACCGTCAGAAATTTCTCCACTGATTCTTCCAGGTATTCCTTCGAAAAACGTGCAGGAATTTAATTAGGGATTTTTTCACGAATTCTCGAAGAGTTTCATTCAGTACTCCTCTATAAAAATTCTCAGAAATTCTTCCTATTATTTTTTAAGTATTCTTTGTATTCCTGCAGTTATTTCTCCAGGAATTTTTCCAAAAAATCGTCCGGGAATTTATTCGGGAGTTCATTTATTAAACACATTAGAAAGCTTTTTTTTAATTTATAAACATTCCACAGGTGTGGTTCTTTCTGGGATTTCTTAAGAAAATCTTCCATGAATTCCTTCCAAAACAAATTCATTGATTCCTTTACGAACTCCTCCAGGGATTCTTTCAGAAAATCTTCCTAGGACTTGTTCAGCAATAGTTAATGGATTTCCTTCAATAAAATAATACAAAATTCCAGCGTTTCCTTCCGAGTTTCTTCCAGATATTCTTTGAGAAGTGCATCCAGGGATTCTTTCAGATATTCCTTCATATACATCTTCTTCTTCAGCATACCTTACAGCGATTCTTCAAGTGATTGTTTCGGAAATATTCCTCCAACGGAGAACATCTTGGGAAGGGGAATGAATGGATGCTCTGACGCTTGGTTCGTCAAATCCACTGATTTTTGGCCCACCCTAACCAGTGCATAGCTGCAAACAGAAGCACGCACCATCCGGCTCCCATCTATTTTCCCATGTACGACGCGTAGGCCTCGGCGGGAGAGAAATGGTGCGCGCCGGAGGTTTTCCCATGTCATAACACACCACTGACTGACTTCATGGCTTGGAAAGAAAGCACGCAAAACGATTAAAGTGCGATTTGTGCGCAGAAAGTCATCCGTTGCATTGGCAATGAAACAGCGAAGCGATGCGCAATGAAGTGCACTGCCCCCAGTCGCATAACAGTCCCATTTGACTTTTCAACACTTGTGAGTTAACGTTATGAATAGTCATGATTTTTGATATACTTCCAAAAACAACAATAAAAATTACGAATTTTTATGTCAATGTGTGAAAAAAATACCAAGTCATGAGCGTCCCATATCAAAAGTACCCGCATAACAGTCCCATTATGGATTTTTGTGTTACGTAACACAAAACTGAACAACTTTGTAGTGATTGTAATATTTTTTACAGTAATATATTCATGTGCCAAGCAATCTGTGAAAGTTTCGAGATGTTCGAAATATTTTTCAAATTTTGGCGATTTTTCAAAGTTTCATATGGAAACAAGTTTTCAAACTTCAAATGCCGTTTTCCAATTCCTACTTTTTGCAAATGGGACTGTTATGCGAGTGAGGGCAGTGCAGTGGAACGAAAGTCGCACTAGATTTGTCACCGATCCTCCAACAACTGGACTGGACACATACCTATCGCCAAGAATCGGTTAGGAACCGTGGGTATTGTCCGTCCGGACTGGCTGGAAAGATTTCTACCCGAATTGCGATTTTCAGACTGGTAGCACACAATACGTGCGCGCATCTCTTGATCAGGCATTCCGGTCGCGCAGTTGCAATTTTGTCGCAGTAAAATGTACGGTTATGTTTGTGCGCGTCCAGTTCCACACCGAGGTTGTCCGCCGGTGCGGTGGCAGGCGGGAAAAAGCTCCAGTTAATGTGAGTGGTCGGTGTTGTTACTGTACTGAACACCGACCGGGCCATTGAGGAGCAAAGTCACACGGAATGACGTGGTTCCGTCCGTCAATTCCTCCGTGCGGCACTGCTTGGTCATTTCGGACTTCGGAGTTTTTTTTTTATATGTTCTACATGTGCCGGAATAATAACTAGTCTGTGTTGTTGTAGTTGTCGACGTCCCCGGCGCAGTCAGTTCAGGTCGGTTGCGATGTGTCATCCATCCATCCCTGTGGCGGCGGAAGGAGACGTCAGCTCTAAATATAGGTCGTTTTTGTGTTTGCAATTCTGAACTTGGATAACCTCCGTCCGCCGGTGGACGGACATATTCAGATTAGTTTTTTTTCGTGTTACTCAGTTTTTTAGAGCAATTACTAGAATACGTGCCTTATCGTTGACGGCGATGATGAAATACTGGTACACTTGAAAACAGTGTATGAATTCAAAAATACCCTATGGAACTAATGTGGCAACCCCGGTATACAACAATATTAAGGGGATAGTGTATATGTTCGATTTCAGGTCGATCCGGAATCTTTTCATTAATGAAATTTTCTTAACCTTCCTAGTCTGCCCATATTCGCATAGGTGACGTAAACGCCACATAGGTCAAAATCCACTTTTTTAGCTTAACATATCCTACATCATGTATAGCATATGCTCCAATTATTAAAAAAAATGTGTTTGTTCTAAAACATGTGAGTATATTGAAAAGAACGTTTTGACGTAACCACCATGTGGTCGCAATACTGACGTCTGTGTACAAGAAAACAAAAATCTCCCCATAAAACGTGATTGAACATAATTTATTGGGATAATTTATTGACATAAACATAATTTATATTTGAGATTACTAATTATTTTATTTCAGATGCCTGAAAATCATTTTCAATATCAACAACTTTCATAGTGCATATTATTATCAATTATGTTTAATACTTATTATGGATGCATTGTAGATACTGAAACATTTATGATGCTTTGACAACAACATGCGAATAATTTAACAAATTGATACTTAAAAGCCTACAACTCGTAATGGTGAGTCTACGCCGATTGAAGTAATCGTTTCAACTGGTCTTAGTCCTGGATCAATCGCTTCCAGTCGCCCTGAGATTTTGGAGCCCCTTAGGGCCGCAAAATGCAGTTGAGGAAGACCTAAAAGGCCAACGTGCGCGCCCTACTACGAAGCCAACGGCTCCTTCCTGGTTCTCTGCTAATATGGTATAAGTTTGTAATTTCTCTGGCATACGAGCTACGTACCCAGCCCACCGCAGCCTGCCGTGTTTTATTCGCTTCATTATACATCAGTTAACCGATTTTGTCAGCCTGTTTCGGGGACACATTTTTTGTTCTCCTTAAATATCTAAGTAGATTTTCAAGCAGTAGTTTAGTGATGAACATGATTGAATTAGTTAAAGTTTGACCGTAAGTTAATGAGAGCAAAAAGTTTGTGGGGCTGGCAAAATTGGGTTCATACTGTATCGATTTATTTACATACTTGGTACAATTCGTAGTTCATGCAACGCCGCCATATGCCGTGATCCTGGTTAGCGGCGAGTATTGTTCACAGTTAACGTGCTTACTTTAAATTACTCTAAAATGGGTGTTTGTCAAATCTCCTAAGTATAGAATCCAAACACCTCATGTATGAACAGTTATATTTTTTGTATGGATGGTTGTGGTAGATCTCTATCGCTTCCTCTGAATTACGACGTAAACTGCTCAAATCCCCTTTCAGCTACTTACTAAGTGCTTGAAGCAAACTCATTGAAACCCGAAACATGAGTTTTTGTGGCACCTGATTGAATAATGAAATAGTAAACTCATGGTTAGCCACGAGTAAAATCATTCCACAGCAAAACTATTACAAGTTTTACGTTTTGTTTCAAAACCATCATTGAAACAATACTACTGAACTGTTGTGGCTTTTCAGTCTAACAAAAGTGAAACGGTCAGGAGTTTGGTATAGCCGTTTTAATCCTGTTAGACTGAGAAAGCCACAACAGTTCATCATTTCTTCCCAGTCGTAAACATCCTTCAAAACTTAGATAAATTAAATCCATATCTATCTGATTAGGCGTTGGGTGTATGAGCTTTTGATGTTTACTAATTTAATTGTAAAAACTTAGTGTAGAGGAATAGTACAAGGTTATTAAAATGAAATTAGTTTCGTAACATTTCGTAATTTGTCGAATATGAGAAAAAATAAATGAGGCCCGAGGGTGACACTTAATGTTTCAGTTTATCAAGTAAATCTCAAAAAATTGTAAATATTACTAAGGTATTTCCTAATAAATAGTTACGTACAACACCATATTTTGGATAAGGCATAAAATAACCTTTTCAACATAGACTGCCTTAATTGCAAGGTGCATTGGAAGAAGCCGTTAGGATCCATCGCAGAGCCTGGGGATTAATGTTAATTCCGGTATTTTGCACACATTAAACGAAATAAGAAAACTGGTTGGCGAAAAGTCCAATTGGACTAGGCGATTTTTTGGACAGGTAAAGATAAGCCAAGGAATCATAGTATTTCAAGAAATAATGCACATGCTTTGATATACCAATTTCTTGCAGGACATTTTCCCATAATCATTGAAAAACAGTTGGTCCGGTCTGATTTAAATCCGACCAACTGTGAATCTTACTACGATGCCCACGCTTTATGGTACGCTCGACCGCATTATCAGATAGTTCACATTTTCAGAATGTGACGTGTTAGCTTTTTTTCTGAAACCACGGTTAGTACATCTTCTTTCGAGCCGGGACTGCTGCTTATCAACAAAAAAATGTATTTAACGCACGAATACGGACATTCAGCCGGAGACCCGGGTTCGATTCCCGTTCCGGGCGGGAATTTTTTTTTCGACTCCCTGCCCGACTAGAAGATTCTAACAAAAATATAACATAATTATAACAAACCATGATATGTATAACTCATTGTGATGTAATCATGTTTAACATCTTTGGTGTTTAAAAAAATTATAACTCAATTGTATCATATTATGTTATAAATGTTGTTCATAACACACTGTGAAATAATTTGGTTTTGATTATTTTACATCCAGAACATCATTTTACACAATTGTATCAAAATATGATAGAAAATAGTTTTCTTGAAGCTAAAATTTATATCATATTGTGTTATAATTTTGATCTGATTATAACAAAATAGGTTATTATTTTGATTAGACCTGTGTACTCTTTGTTACAATTTTAGTTATTTTAACATCATCCTGCATCTAGTTTATAACATAATGAGTTATAGAAAAATTTCATAACATCATACACAATGTGTTATAAAGTTGATATATTTTTCTAGTCGGGTGGGCATGGTGTATCATTGCACTTACTTCACAATATACAAATGCATGCAATGGCAGGCAAAGGAAGCCCTTCAAATTATAACTGTGGAAGTGCTCAAAGAACACTAAGTTGAAGCGAGGCAGGCCAAGTCTCAGTGGGGACGTAAAGCCATATAGAAGAAGAAGAAGAAGACGGACATTCCGAAAAAAAAATCTAACATGTGTTCAGAAAACGGGTACCGTTATAGCTAACATAACGGTCATAGCAATCTGGTTGTTACGTCAACTTATCCGTGTAATCATTCATCAAAACGACTGAATGGTCGCATAAACTGACGTACACGTTTTAAATATGGAAAAAATACATGAAACATCTTAAAATCATAGCGGCTCACTTTTTGTAGCTGTAATCCACGAAAATGACAGATTATTTCATTCAAATAGTCGGTACATATGTAAATCCGGAAAAAATCTATAAAATCGTGTTTTCCCATCAGAGCAGACGTTGGTGGTTACATCGACTATGCGAATATGGGCAGTAGTGCATTGGGGTCACTTTTGGCCAATCGACACAATAGCTATGCTGTTATTTCGCAAAGGAGTAAGACAGAACTTTGAAATTCCGGAACAAAATAACTAGATGAACTCCTAAAGAATCCTCGGATAAGCCCTAAAACAATCGTTGCCGGCAACCCTCGAAGCATTTCCGAGGGTTTTTTGAAGGTATTCCTTGAACAATTTTCGGAAGAATCCATAAACTATGTTTTAAAGAAACACCCTCAAAAACCCCCGAGGGATTCCTGGAGAACTCAAGGATTTCCTGGAGAAATCTCAGGAGGAATCCCTGGAGGAATCCGCGAAGGAATTCCTGGAGGAATCCCTGGAGAAATTTTTGGAGGAATTCCTGGAGGTATCACTGGAGGAATTCCTGAAGGATTCCCTGAAGGAATCTCTGGAGGAATTCCTGGAGGAATTCCTGGAGAAATCCGTGAAGGAATTCCAGGAGGAATCCCCGGAGGAATTCTTGGCGGAATTCCTGGAGGAATTCGTAAAGCAATCCCTGGAGGAATCCGTTGAGAAATTCCTGGAGAAATCCCTGGATTAATTCCTTGAAAAATCCCTGGAGGAATTCCTAGAGGAATGAATCTATGGAGGAATTTCTGGAGGAATACTTGGAGGAATTCCTGGAAGAATCCCTGGAGGAGTTCCTGGAGGAACTCCTGGAGAAATTCCTGGAGGAATTCCTGGAGGAATTCTTGGAGGAATTCCTGGAAGAATCCCTGGGGGAGTTCCTGGAGGAACTCCTGGAGAAATTCCTGGAGGAATTCTTGGAGGAATTCCTGGAGGAATTCCTGAAGAAATTCCTGGAGGAATTCTTGAAGAAATTCCTGGAGGAATTCCTGGAGGAATACCTGGAGGAATTCCTGGAGGAATCTCTGGAGGAATTCCAGGAGGAATTCCTGGAGGAATCCCTGAAGGAATTCCTGGAGCAATCCCTGGGGGAATTCCGGGAAAATTCGTGAAGGTTAGTTTCTTCAGACATTGGAAATCCTTCAAAATTTCGTGTTGGAATTTCTCCAGAAGCTCTTTCTGTGAATGCTCGAGTAGTTGTGTCTGATAAT
>NC_085136.1:14393797-14396729 GCF_035046485.1 Aedes albopictus
GAGATTAGTCATGGACTTATTTCTGGTATTTCTCATGGAGTTCTTCCTAAGTTGTTTCCTTTTAAGAACTCTTCCGTAGTAGTTTATTTTTGGATTGCCCAAAGGAAATTCAACTGAAATATTTAAGATTGTTTCCAAAAAGTAACTCCTTCAGAAGGGTTTTCTACGATTCTTCAAAAAGTTCTTTCTGGTATTGTTCCTGACAAGTTTTTTTTTCTTCCGGAATTATTTAAGGATTTTTCCAGAAGTTAAGTCTGGGATTCTTCGGATTTTACCAGCTGTTCTTTTGAAGTTTCCACCGGATTTATGGTATTCATCCTGAAGATCCGACTAGAATTTCATTCGTAATTCCTCCAGAAAGTTCTTCAAAAAGTTCCTTCTGGAGCCCTCCAGGAAGTTTCTCATCAGGTTTCACCTTGAAGCCTTCTTAAGCCATATTTTCTTGAGAAAATTTCATATTATCTCGTTGATAATCAAAGTCAAGTTTATTATTTGTCTTAGATCAAAAACTTCTTTCTCTCACAAATTTTATGCTGCCGTCTATCACCGCTTGCAAGAGAGTACGTAGGCCTGCATTCATGGGTGAACGCACTACAACGGATCAGATGTTCGCCATCTGCCAGGTGCTGCAGAAATGTCGCGAATACAACGTGCCCACACATCGCTTGTTCATAGATTTTAAATCGGCAAGCCACGTTGGATAAATGTACGACTCGTGCTGTAAAAATTATCATTTTGCAACTCGTTGCATAAATAACTATTTTCATTGTTACTTTATTAAATAATTGTTTCAACATATTTTCATTGAGCATCCATTATCCAACCATTGAACACCGGCATAACCTAAACTGTTAGCATGATTGCTAGAGTTTTTTTTAAATCAAACCATTTCAGGAACGTTTTCTGAAGGTATTACAGGGGGTTTCAAGAGCGTTCCTGGAGTTTTCGAAGAGATTTAGGGATGTTTCAGAGATGTTCGAGGGGGCTTAAGGGGTGCTACAGGGCAACTCTCATGGATGTTCCGCGAGTTTCAGGGGATTTTAGAGATATTCTAGGGGTGTTCCAGAGGGTTTGAAAAAAAAAAATTCTTGAGGTTTTAGGGGGTATCCGGCAATCTTAGGCGGTCCTAGAGGCGTTCCAAGTGGTTTCAGGAGCGTTTCAGGGGTTTCCAAATGATTTCAGGGGTTTTCTAGGGAATTTCAGAGGTGCTCCAGGGGGTCTCAGGGCCTTTCAGGGGCGTTCCATGCAGTTTATTTCGGAGGCAGCAAGGGATGTTGCAGAGGACTTCAGGAATGTACAATGTTTTAATGGAGGTTTCAGGGGGAATCCTGCGGTTTCAAGGGCGTTATACGGGGATTCATAAGCGTTATATGTGGTAATATTCCAGGTGATCCCACGAGCGCTCCAGGGGTGTTTCAGTGGTGCAAGGCTTCACGGGCTTCCATAGGCGTTCTATGCGATTGCCCAGGAGGCTTCAGGGCCACTCACGGGCTTTCCATGCGGTTTCATGGGTGGTCAATGAGGCTTGCCGAGGTTTAAGAGGCTTTCTAAGAGATTCCAGGGAGATTCATGAGCGCTCCAGAGGTGTACTAGAGAGCTTCAGAGGGTTTCAGTGTTTCAGGGATGTTCCAGGAGCTTTCAGGGGGTCCCACGGGCGTTCCACTCATGGGTTTTCAGGGGTGTTCTAGATGGTTTCAAGGATAGTCATGGGGTTTTTCAGGGGATATAACCCTGATATCGTCTGAAATCCTGATACGCCTTGAAACCTCTCTGAAAACCCCCTGAAACTTCCTTGAAATCCCCATAAATCTCCCGGAAAACACTCCGATAATTCGTGATATCCCCAGAAAAGCCTTCGTAAAAAAAATGAAGACGGCATTTTCGTTTTTCCGGATGCAATCCCGCTGGTCTAGAACGCGTTTGTAAAGGTCGGTTTTCTCGGCTGGGCTAATGTGATCGATCCTTTTCCAAAGGATTAAAACACCACACCTCTCCCCTCCATTTGAAGCCCAAAGGGACCCTCAAGAATCCCTCGAAAACCCTTTGGAAACTCCCATGAACCTTGAAAATGAAAATCTATGAAAATTGTTTCTTATTCTTCAGAGATTCCTCAAGAAGTTCTCCCTGGCTGCTTCTTCAGAGGTTATTTCAGTAATTGTGATATTTCTACTGGGAGTCTTCCAGAAGATCCCTCTCAGATTTCGTAAATAGATAGTTTCTTGAGAGATCCCTCGAGGGAGCATTCATTGAGTACGTCACGCTAAATTTGAAAATTGCTTGTCCTTTCCTTGGCATTTTTAAATGCTCTTCCCCATGAGCGTGGCATACTTTATGGATCAAAATTTTATTTTAGAATTCCTCCAGAAGGTCCTCCTGATAATCAAGTGACATTCACAGACTTCTTTCTGGAATTTATGCTAGATTTTGGGATTTTTTTTACCTTCAAGTACTCCTTCTGAAACTCTTCAAGATATTTCTTCTTGTGTTCCTTCGTTAGTCCTTCTCAAAGGATATCCTATTAATATCTTTGGAAATATTTTCCAAGAATTCTTCCATAAAGTACACCAGATATTTAAAGAAACTCTCTCTAGAATAATTCCTGGAATTTTGTGGTCGTTTCCAGGAATTCTTTTAGCATTTCTCAAGAAATTCAAATCCTTCTAGAATTTCTACTGGACTTCTGGTATTCCTCCTGAAAATTCGAATTTTTCAGATTTTTTTCTGAGATTTCTTCAGAAAATTTCTCGTGAGATTTCTACTTGAGATCTTTCTGACCTTTTTCGAGGAATTCTTTTAAGAATCTCTCTAGAACTTTTTTCCGAGATTTCTTCAAAATATCCTCCAGAGATTCCTTTCAGGAGATTCTCTTGGATGTTATTCCCCTAGTAACATTTGCAAGTTAAATGAATTCGAAGAGGTCCCCAAAACTATT